>NW_009661371.1:4700646-4716862 GCF_000708025.1 Charadrius vociferus
CCGGTGCGGCCGGGCAGCGCCCCACCAGCGGCCGCCCGCAGAGGCCTCCGAGCTAACAGCCCCCCCACCGAGCGTGTGGTGGTGGTGGGGTATCTGGATCAAACCTTATATACTTTTTTTTTTTTTTTTTTAACTGCTCGAAACGTTTTTTGTTATATGATTGATTGATTTGGAGGGGTGGGGGGAGTAGTGAAGGGGTGGGAACGGAAGCCAAATCTTTGCTCTTCCTTAAGTTAATTTAAGGCTCAGGCCATAAGGTGGGTGTAGGTGCCCCCACAGCGCCACGGTGCCACAGAGCCACCCCGCTGCTGCCCCAGCCCTGGCCTCTCCGTGCGGGAGGTGCCGCATGTCTGGGTGGTTGGGAGCTGAGAGGAAGGGGCTTGCTGACAAGCTTCAGTATAAAACCATATACAGCTTAAAGCGACTATTGGCAGGGGTAGGCTACTACTTCAGAGGCTGATGACAATTCTTGGGATTTGTGTGGGGGTTTTTTTTTGTTTTGTTTGTTTTTGGTTTTTTGTTTTTTATCATCGAAATAGGAACGTGCTGCAGGATGTGAACCAAAGAAGTCTCGAAATCTGCCTGCAACCTTTGCATGCTCAAGAGTACATTACCTTCAGAGTGCCTTTCCTTCTGGCTCTCCTCCTCTATGTAAGAAGACCTTGTGTTACTTGGCTGAATATAAATTAAATTACCCTGTGCTAATTGATGTGCTGGAGGTAGCTTTTACTGAAGAACAAGACACAGTCCTGGGTTCACAAAGCTTTGCTCTGTAACAAATGCCGTTTGTTATAGATGGTATAATGTGTTCCAACTTTATTTGTTCTGAGCAAGATGTGCCAAGGATACATCCTTTTTTTTTTTTGTACTGGTAATTGGGGATGGAAGGGAAAACTCTTTTCATCCATCTGATCCTGGTTGTTATTTACTCAGAAATGGCAATTATTTTAAAGGGAATTAATTATGAGCCAGTCATAGAACTCTAGATCAGTGCAGCTGGCTGGCGATGACTGATTCAAAAGTGGGAATTATTACAGATTTGGAAAGAGAGCTGAAATGACCCAGATGGTTAGCCCAATTAAACTGATCCAAAAGTCACCAGGAGTAGTGCTAATCCTGTACTTCTGTTGGGTAGAGCAGTGCATTAAGACCTGCAATAGCAGGGGACAGGTGCTGGTGAATCAGGTTGAGGCAACTGAGAGCTGTACCATAAAGGCATCCTGCTGTAAGCCAGCTGGATAGACTTTTGAAGCACAGAGACTCTGGTGGTGAAAAGCTGAAAGGTTAAAACACAGACAGTGAATGAAATAGACCCCCTCTGCCAGTCACTGGCTGAGTAGTTTTTGGCCCATACACGGTAAAGGGATAAAACAAACTAAGAAAATAATCTCAGAAGGAGAATGAGGGCAAAAGAGCCCCATTCAGAGTTGGAGCACTCTGGAAAATAATCAGGACAGAGTTTAAGCAGTGTTTTGTTCTCTATCATATCTTCAAGCATTATATTCCAACAAAAAACAAGATTGTCTGGCAGTAGTCTTATATGTGACTAGTTTTGGAGCACTTAATGTATTCTGGCTGTGGTAGCTGTACAAATGTATTAGTGGAAGCTGCTTCTCTATGATAAAAAGAAACACGCGACAGAAATGTTTAAAAGAAGTGAGGAAAAAAGCAAACAAGTGCACTGGTGTGAAAATGTATTCACAACTTCTAAATCTGGTAATGTTGAGGGATGAGAATAATAGGTGAAAAAGAATGCAGGAAGGACCCTTAAAATTGAAAAAAATATGAGAGAAGGATCATAGGTGCTGTATGCTTTCTTCAGGTAAAGAATGACATTAAGGAAGCTTTTAAAGTTTGGCAAGTTGTTTCCAAAAAATTGGGTCTCTCACAGGAAAGAGCTGTAGTAGAATCAGAGAATGCACCAGCCAGGTGGCTGTGAGGTTGCAGTGAAGAACTGGTATAGCACATATTATCCAGGAGTTCATACATAATGATTTGGTGGCAAAGGATGTCAAAATACTTGAGTGCCTACTGGAGGGATATGTAGGTTCAGCCAGTGATCAACCAAACTTGGGTATGCTCTGGGATCCTGGGAGCTACCCTTAATCCATAAAGGCGAGGCTAGGAAGTACTTGCAATAGAAAATAAAGGCTATGAACAGCAGGAGTGTCTCGAGGTGTGGCCACTGGATTGAGTGAGGTTGTCATTCTAGACAGTCCCATACTCTAAAGTTACAGTTTCTGCAGGTTCCAGAAGGAAACAAGATAGGGAATGTGAATTAGCTGGCCTGACTGAAGGATAGGCAACAGACAGAGCAAATTTAATTTGTGGAATTAATTATCTTAGTATCATCTGATAACAATGATGCCCATGTAGTGGGGAGATCACAAGAATATGAAAGGATCAGCAAAGACAATTTAAACATCGCTATTAAGCTTACATATATATGTATGTTTCTGGCATTCTGAACTACATGTAAGATCATGGTTAACTGTTATATTTGCATGGGAAGGTAAGATACAGTGAACTGTCCCCTTAGGAGTTTCTGGAACGAGCTGCTGATTGTTGTGTGACTTCTTATGTTGAACAACATTGTGCTAGAAGTCTGACACCAAATGGAGCTGATCTCTCCTTGCCTTGGATTTCTAAATTCTACAGTGTGCACAAGACAGATGAATATGCAACTGATAAAAGTATCATACCGGTCAGTCCTCTTTCACAAAGGCTAAATTCCAACATAATGATGGCTCTTTATAAAAGCTTCTTCTGATTTAGATAAGGCTGTCCAATTATTTGCAATATACTTATTATATTTTAAACAATGAAATTGGACAGTCTTTCTTCAAATAAACCACTCTCATCCTTGTCCTTTATACTCATTGCTGTAGAACTTAGAAAATCAGCAGTTGCCCTATGCTATTAATTCCATTTATTTCTCAATGTATTTTACATTATAAATATTAAAAAAGGGCAATTACCTGAAAAATCAAAGTTAACTGATCTTTGTTGACAGGCTGTAATGACTTAAATTAGAATCTTGTCCGCAGAGCCCCCCTTGAAATGAAAGCAGTTATAAAAGAATATTCATATATTTGCCTAGCCACTGTACAAATATTTTAGAAAATAAGGTCTTTGCTCCAAGAAATATCAGTTAAACAGATACTGAGCCAGCAAAGACACCAAATCAAATGGAAGAGATAGGGAAGGCCGTTAAGAGAAAGGATTAAGTTATTCATCTCTGAATGGCGTTTCCATTACTGTGAAACTACTTGGAATGAAATGGGCAGATAGCTTTAAAAAAAAAAAAATAGCTGCAGTGTGGTGGTATCATTTGCTTAAGTTATTATGAGATGACTTTGATTTGGAGGAAGGGTGAAGAAGAGTTGGAAAGGAATTTTAATCAGTGTTAGTAGCAAAATAGAAAGGACAGAATGTGATTCATGCAGAGGAGCATACGCTGGGCAACAGGCACTTAGACAGCGAGGCAGACTGTGAGTTAATTTCCTTGGGCGTTGCTTTCTTCTTCCTCTTTCCAGCCAGGCTGCGGATATATCGGTCAATGGTTGCCCAGTGCCACACACAGCCTTCCAAAACCTCCTTCTCTACCAGTTAGAGAGATTGGCAGCACACTGCTCTGTTCTGAACTGAGGGTGGGGGAAAAAGGAAAGAATTCATGGAAATGCAAAGGACAGCAGCCTGAGGCAGGCCACAGCACAACACTCCTGCTTTTGATCAGATTGCATCATCACTGTTGACCTAAGCGTAGAGCCTGGATTTGCACAGGCTGGTTCGCAGATTATAACGAGTGTTAGGGGTAGTGGGAGAACCAAACACTATCGAAGGGAACCTGATTGGAGTTGTACTGGGTATAATACAGTGGTCGGTGCTGTGTTCTTTTCCCTGAGCCATTGTAAAGGAAACTAGTTTGACTTTAATTACCACAATGCGTTTTTCATAAAAATGAAACAGGTAAGGTTTTTGGAAAGGCCTGGAAGCTTCCCAGCCTGAAAAAGGTGCACCCTGGTGTCTTCTGCTATTCCAAGGAAGAATGATACCCTGTGGGGACAAAGCGAGGGATTATTTGGGAATGCCAGATTGCTTTTTGGAAACCTTGGTGTTCTTAGTATTGGGAAATATGATCATATTGCTATGTTCACTGTTTAGGAAGACTGGAAGGGCTTGGTTTTGGTTTACTTGTTTTTTAAAATGGTAAGGATCCAGTTATACAGTGGATGGAAAGTTGTTTGATTTCCTTAGTCCTTTTTTCCATTTCCTGGCTTTTGAATCACTCCTGTACCTTTACACTATTCAAGTGCACATAACTGTCAAACAGGTTGAGGTAGAAATATATCAATTTCTTACTGGGAAGCAGGTATCCTGGTACCAAACAGGCACAGTAGTTTCAGGATGACATGGAGTGAACTTTGAGACGGAGGTGCAATTTCTGCTCCCTGCCCCCCCAACATTAACAGTGTCAGAGGAAACTTAAAAAATTGCTCCTCTCTAGTATTTCCAGTTTGGTTTATTGCTCCTTTGTACTATTTCAGAACTCTCCAATGCTGTGAGGTTCTGGTACATTCAGAGACACTTCTGTCTTAAGCCAAAGATATTTAATTTTTTTAAAGAATTAATGGTGTAAATTGAGTCTGACTGTCAAGTAAAGCAGTCAGCAGATCTTGCTGGCTCTGTGAGCTGGGTGGGAGAGCCAGGCCACAACAGATATGACGGAGGCAGAGGAGAATGGTGGTAGATAGCTGGTTGTTTGCTGCATGAGTTAGGACAGAGAGAGACAGTGAATTTCAGAGAGAATATTTGGTACTGTCAGCCTAGGAAAAAAAAGAAAAAAAAGAGGAAAAAAAAAAAGAAAAGTATCTAGATCATAGTCCAAATATGCACACTTGCCATCACAGAGCATCCACATGACCCCATTCTGCAATTTAGGGAGAGCTTGTGGTAAGCATTGTTTGCTTCCTTAGGACTTGGACCCAGAATGCTCTGGTGGCTCACTATTATGCTCTCCATTATACTATAAGGTGTTGAGCTTTGATTTTAACTTCTTTTACTTTCTTTTACTTAGCTGCTGCCTTGCCTTTATATTTTTCTTTATCAGCTGAACAGTCTGTTCTGCTAAGTTCAAAATAGTTTCATAGCATCTTGTGATTTTGTATATCCATAGTAAACAGAAACAATATTGAAAGAAGCACACAATAAAATGGTAAGACAAATGCAGTAATGTACATCCTTATTTGTAAATTCTGTGTGCTACCATGAAGCCCTGATGTCAAACAGTATAATATGTTGTCTATAAATATAGCCATACAGTTGTTCAAGTTGTCCAAAACTACCCAAGGAGGAATACACACTGACTTTCATTCCTGTGGCTGTGCTATACCGATAGCCCCTTAGAGTTTGTTTCCAATCCACAAGTCAGTATAATTTCTTGCGTATTCTGATTCCAAGTACTCTTTTTGGGCAGCAAATGTCCTGCTGTGTAATACTATCTTCACTAATGCTAATCTAAAATTGTAATCCAAACATTGCAGCAGGACAGATTCTTATACTGCAGACGTACAAAATTGTGTTTTGAGTACTGTGTTCAGCATTTGCTTAGGGTATCAGTAAGGTACTTCAAGTGGGTAACCATTGAATATATATGATGGACAGAAATACCACATTAATATTCATAGTGTTGTGAAGGAACAGAGCACCTCTTTATTTGCTTATTACTAGGCCAGCTTTATGGGACAACTTCAAAACACGCATCTCAATATAATGTGAGGAAGGTGAAAGATGTCTTTCTAGTTTATATAGCCTAGTTTACCTTCAGATGGGACGGGAAGTGGTTATATATGTTCTACTGATGACTTGGTTTAGGAAACCTAGTTAATGTAAGTTAAGTTATTTCAAAGGCAATGCCCATTGTGCCATCTGCAGAAGCACCAAACTTCTGTCATCACAGTGCTAACAGGCAGCGTGTCAAGAATATAAGTTTTTGCACTGCAGGCAAAATTGTGACTAGAAGCAGAGAATGTCGAGCCCATGCTCAGTTGCTTCAAGGCCTTGCTGTCTTCTTTCTTTAAATAGTGCTGCTGTTCCAGATCTTTGTTGCTTTCCAGTGGTTCTTCCAAAATGTGCACATACTTGATCAAGTTGGATACCAGTATTTAGTCTCCAAGCATCAAAGCACTGTGACTTTCATTTCTGTTATGGTTAAAGGAATGAATCACTCTGAATTTCCCATTTAATATATTACCTTTAGTTCCATCTCTCTGTCTGCAAGTCCAGTTTAACTAGCTGCTACTAAAGATACATTAAAACTAAAAATCTCTCCTTTTCGTTCCTATTGATATGCTTGCCTGCTTTGAAAGTTCTTTATCTATACGTTGAACTGAGACATCTATGTAATGTTTGCTCCCATTTTCAAGCAAATTCAGGACTCCGACGTTTTCAGTTTCCAATATGTGTTCCTTATGTATGTATGCTGTAAAGCTTTTTCAGCTCCTGTGTTCGTGCTGATCTGTAATCAGGTTGCTCCGATTTTTTTAATGTGTTGTGACACCATAACAGAATGTTAGATTATAGTAGTGTAATGTCATACATAGTAACATCAAAACATGTAAAACTTGGAGCTTGACTTAGCCAATATATTCACATCTTTAAACCCAAATTTGATTTCTTTTCAGAAGGCTGCTTCAATGATTAAAACATTTTGAATGCTTGCATAAGAAAAGGCACATATTTTTTTTAAAAGCAGACTTTTCAAAACATTCACACTTTTATGAATCGGACATTCTGCACTTTGGAGCAGTTGAACAGATTCTTGCTAAAAATGATTTAATAAGTTGGACTGGCAAGTGCTGAGTCAGGCAGCATTTTAAAAGTCTTAAGTAAGTCAGTATACCATTTCCTATGTCAGACCTTGTGTTTGTTTTCTTCTTCTATCTTTTCTCTATTCCAAGTTAAAATCTCCAGAAACACTAAAGCTCAGACGTATAGAACAATTTGAGTGAGATAGCAGATCTCAAGTCTGGGACTAGAGCAGAGTCTGAATGAACCCTGCATTTTGATAAGTTTCTTGCCTTTCTCACAGGGTGTGCTCTGCTAATCAGTCAATCCTTGAATTGTGGCAAAAGCATAGGCATAAAAATACAGGTGTATGTGAAAAAGACGACAATGACAATTTTATAGTTAGGGGTTTGTTTGAAAGCTGTCATTTGCAGGTTTAGATGTCAGAAAAAGCTCCTATTACCTACTATATATTCAAAATAGGTATTCTTAATCTTTGCAAGTTCTCTCAGGCTAGATTTACATTTTATGGAGTCCTCTTGCACACCCTGAAAAAATAATCACTATATCTTCTTTTCAGTGTGTTTTACCCATTTACAGCCATTCTGTGACAGCTGTTATAGGTTCCCAGAGATTCATTCTGGGATTTCTTTTTATTTTTGCTTTGCTATCACTAACCATTTATACTGCCTGCCTTTGACTTTTTTCCCAAGCAGTGAAAAACATTGTAGCTTCATACGGTCAGAAAATCTAGCAGATCACTGTAAATAGCATCCAAAGTGACACTCCCTCAATATATATCTGTATGTATAATATACATATTTAAGTGCATGCCCGCATTTTAAAGCTAGACAATCCTAGCCCCAATGATATATATTTATGATGAGTAAACCTGACCAAAAAAATGGAAAGAAGGTACTGGGGAAAAAACCCAACACAACAACTAAAGTCCCCATGACAAAAACTGACCTTATTTAACGTTGTTGGGTAAGAGAAGAAGTATCGCATGAGCCTATGTGGAGCATCAGCCCTCTGGAAAGAGACAAGGGGTTCAGAAGCTGCAGGGGATAGCAAAACATTACAAGTGGCAGGCAAGAGTAAAGCAGGGCACAGCTGGATGTTAGGTGAAAGCAGGTCTCTCAACACTGGAGGTCATTCATACTTTTGCATGTTCCTTGTGTAGGAATGGCATCACTTTCTACGTAAATCTTGGGGAAGAGCCCCTGTAATGGTTAAATGGTCCAGAGAATAAAGATAGCAGTTTGGGATTGAGATAGCTGATTTTTCTTTTTTTTTTTTTTTTTTGGTACAGTGACTGAAATAAGAAGAAAAGTAGGGCAGGTACTGTCTCACAACAGCTTAACACCAAAGTTTTCCCCCTTAGTGAAAAACAGCAAAAAACCCAGAATGATTCATTTTCTCTTAGAAAATGATTCTGACTGTTCAGATTAAATGTAACCAGCTTTGAAAGGGGAAACTGATTTTTTTTTTTCTTTTGCAATCTTAAAACAGATTTTTTTTTTAAATGATATTAAGTATTTCTTGGCTATAAAGATATAGTAAACTTGACTTGAATTCACAAGGGGAAACAGTTGAAACTTATCTCAGTTTTGTTACAGAAATGTAGGATTGTCAAGTTTCAGTTGCTGCTTTTCAAGGCAATAACAACATACCAGATGTCAGTCGAAGAAGTTATAGCATCTGAAAAAGACCATTTTAAAATTAGCTGTTTGACCTGCCTGCTGCTGTCATGGCAAATCCTCTGTTGCTTCTGTGAACTCCACTTGGAGGGCTGTGTGCACTCATGTGAAATACCCATTAAAATCAAGGGGGAGTCTGTAGAGGCTCAGGAGTTTGCAAGTATAGAATTTATTGCTGCATTATTGACTAAACAACCCCTCTAAGGCAGGTATGGCTAAAAAATAGATCGGTCTCTGAAAGCACCAGGTGCAAAAGGTCTCAATTCATGGGTTCACCTTATTAAGGAATGCAATCCAGAATGAGAGACAGCATTAAAAATAGAGTCAGGATGGAAAGTTAAAATGTTGTGTCATGCTCCTAAAAAGAGCGAACTCACACTAACAAGGAATTCAGGTTTACTCTTAATTTCTGATGCAGCCTTTTTCTGCATTAAACAAGAAGGGATGCCAAATCTTTAGTTGACATTGGGATGAAAATGATTGATGCTCCTTGATAGGAGCAGGATGATTGAAAGGATGAATTTTAATGCTTTAAAAATAACACCAAAGTGTTTGCTCTTCTGACAGGCGAGTTGATACTTTCGTTCAGTGGCAAAAAGAGGGCAAGCAAATGGTTAACGTTAATGGGATGGGAAAGCTATGTATCTAAGTAGAGGTCTGCACAAAATGGCTGCCTGCAACCTTAACTGTTAATTAGCTCCAATACTGGTTCAGCAACCACAGCCGTGTTTCGTGTGACCTTACTGGTGTGGCATCTGGGCAATTATCTTTGGGATAATGAGCCCCTTCATCCATAGCAGAACAACAACATCTCACTTGGCTTGCAAAAGATCAGAGCCAATCTGCTGCTCATCAGGGTGCCTGCCATCCCCTTTGTATCACACCTTATTTCAAACCTAACCTTTCACATCCTACATTAATTGTTTTTAGATTAAATATTAATGAATCAAATTTAACAGCATTGGGGAGGGGTACTACGCACAAAGTATCATCCAAGTGGTAAGCTGGATCTTAAAATATTCCTGTCTGAGTTTTGAAAAGAAAGAGAAACAACATTCCAGATCACTGGTTACAAATGATCGTAATCTTTTTCATCTATGAAGAACTGTAATTAACAGACAGTATGCTTCTTCTTCCTCAGCAGTACAGTTATAATGAAAATAATTCTTACTAACTGTTCACATAATGTACAAAAATTATAAAAAACAGCTATCAGAAAAAGGTACCTTTTTTCTTTTTGTATTCCACACTATGGTGTAGAGCAAAGCTTTTCAAACATTTGACCCTTCACAGAGGTTTTTCTTTTATTTCAGTTCATTCTTAAAGGGTAATGTGAAGACTTGCTTGATTCCACTGAAATAATTGAACACGTCGTGGCTAAATTTCTGTAAGACTAGTCTTTCATGTTTATTGATGAGCTATGAAGCTTTTCCCCTTGCTTTGAAGAGTACTTATGAAGACATGTCGCAATTTCATAAGGTGTGGCAATCAGTGCAGGAACATGACGTGAATTGCTAATGTTTTGAATTGCTTTGTTTCAATAACATATAAATAGGAAATACTTACAGAAGCTTGAATTCTCCCTCCATTCCCTAGATTTTGCAGAACCTATGTGGTTTCACCTTTTCTCCCCTACTTTTACAGTACAGTTAGGCTTCTTCTGCAGACTTTGATTAAACTGAAAGACAGACAATTATGGTTTAATTTTCCTCATGGTCCCAGGTAAGGGTGCTTCTTCCAGCTAAGCATAGCTATTGAGTTTCCTTGAAATGGCAGCTAGCAAGGTACCCATTGCCTAATATAAAGCAGCAACATCAAAATTTGTTCTGTTGTCCTCCATTTTTTTAATATATGCTAACACTGATAAATTATCATGTTGTGAGACCTACAAAACATATCTTTGATGGCTTTTCCTTGTTTTTATTCACATGACTATCTCAAATTTGCTTTTATGTTCATTCAACTATAACTCTCTACTTATGCTTTTCCATGTCTGTGAACTGTTAGTTTCACAACTCTTGTTTTTCTTTGCTTTGGATCGAACTAATAAATACAAGTAATTAAGTTACATTGTAACCTGAAGGCTTTTCATTATTATACTGGGAAGGTAAGAAGCTAAAAGATTAATATGTGTGGGATATTTGCTTAAGAAAATCAGGAGATTTTTATGTTTTTATATATAAAATATATATAAAATTCTAAGTTACCCTGATCATCGTTCTGCATGGCTTAAAAATTACTTTGAATTTCTGCTGTTCAACCTGCATGAACACAGTAAGTTGAAAAACTTTTTATGGAGTTTAAATTACACAAGTAATTTAAAGGCCAGGTATTTACTCTCAAAAGTTACCTCTGTCGGAGTCATTCCATAACTCAACTTTCTAACGGGTTTGCATGGTGTGTTTTGAGGGATGACAGCGCTTTTTTGGGAAAGGCGTATGTCACTGTCATGGTTTGGGCTAGGCTGGGCACTAAAATGAATGACAGATGCTCTCTGACTTCTCTCTGAAGTGAGAGAAGAATGAGAGAAAGAGACTTAGGAGTTAAAACAAAACTAAACTACTTTAAATATTAATAATAAAATAATAGAAAAGATAATAACATTAGTAAGACAATAACGAAATAGATACAATATATACAAAACTGTATTGAGCTTCCAGGATGATGATCACATCACCAACAGGCACTGGGAAAGTGCCAGGCTGGACTCAGTGACAGATAGGAATGGGATTCCAGATCTGAATCCAGGAATGCATGGATTGGGATCAAAGGCAGACCGAGTCCTCCTCAGACGTCAGCCATTGAAGAAAGAGGGCTGACCCTTTGATCCCTCAGCTTTTGTGAGTGTGAGTTTTCAGAAGGGAGGGAATACCCTGTGGGCCAGTTTTGGGTCACCTGTCCTGTCCGCTCCTCCCCACAGGTGGGACCCCACTGCGCTTTTCCGCTTCCGACCCTCCAATGGGGCAAGTAGCAAAGTTACCTGCCCTTGGCTGGTGTGGCAATAAGTATAAGGAAGAGCCTCTCTGTATACCATTCCTTGGTATTAATTATAAACAAGGCCTTATCGCTCTGGAAGCAGACTGCTGTCTGAAAAATATGCTATTAATTTCAGAAAGTACAGTTAGTTAGAAGAGGCTTAGCTGAAAAGTAAAGTTACTGAAAAGAAAATTGGCTCTGTTTTGCCTCAAACCAGGACAGTCACCCTGGAGTGCCCATGCCTCATCAGCTAGCGCTGATGCCATCTGATTGCTCTTTCTCATCAGAACCTGTCTCCTTTTATTTTGGATACCTAGTGAATGCAGCTTCTGTTGCTGTGCTTAAATAGCCGTTTTCCTACATTAATTATCATCTGTGCAGTTCCTCTATTGATCCATTCCTGTGTTCTGTTTGTCCTTTCAAGTGCTGCCACAGCTTTGATGAGGGAAAAATAAAAAGGTCTATTGTTACCTACAAACACACTTCCTTTTCAGTGGCTAGATAATTTAGTATGTAGGCTCTTTTGCCATTAAAATCCCCCTTATGAATCTTTATGAGACATCACAAATGTGCAGAGTGCAAATACGACGGAGCACAGTTCAATCAGCAAAGGTTAATGAAGACAGCCTATTAGTATCCTGCTGGGTTTGTTGCTGAATGCATTGTAGTAATGCCTCGAGGCTTTGCTCCCAAGGGAGCCCCAGTACAGTACAAGGCACGCACCATATGCAGACAGAGAAATAGAGAATGCTTGCAAGTTCCTAGAGACAGGGTTGACAAAAGAACTGTAATTGAGATGAGTGACTTAAAAATAAAATTTAAACAGCGTGCAAGGACCATTCACAAGGGTCCCTATCTCCTACTTTGCTGAGGTGGCTGTGGAAATTGGTAAGTTATTAAGCACATGGCTTGAAAAGGGCTGCAGCGAAATTCTATATTTCAGTGAAAATGCGGCCTGAAAGAATGTCTCAGTCTCTTTTTAACAACAGTCGAGTACTTTATGCTGTGACTGTCCCAGTCAAACCAGTATTTTTCTAACTTTACAGAGGGAGACAAAAGATAGATGAAATTTCTTCTTGTAAAAGTGAATAGGAGTGACTGGCTAAGGCTTATGCTCAAGGTAAGGGGTGGCAGAAGATGTATGTCTGAGTTGTAAAATGAATTCCCATCTCCTGCCTCGCACTTCTGTATCAAAAGTATTATATTGCGTTTGCGTACTTGCAAACCTTGCATTCTATGTTATTCTAAATCCAAGTGCAGTGTCTCATATGAAACAAAAATCTTCAGTGCAGTTGTTTACCAGTTTTATACTTTTTCTGAATTTTCAAGGCATTATCCATCTGTAATCAAACCCTTTTGTAAATTCAAGCTAGCTCTTGTGCATTCAGGGTTTGAGTCAAATCTGTCAAGGCAATGACTTGCTCGGGACCACCCTGCCCCTCCCAACTTTCCTTTCAGTTTTGCTTGGAAAAGATTTTTGTTGCATCACTCCTGGTGTTCTTTGCTCCTTTTATAACCGGTATATTACTTTGTGGGTTTTTTTCCACATAGAAGTAGTAGAAATGCACTTAGCAATTTCTATCTTTTTTCTTCCCTTTATTTGCTAGTTCTTAGCCTGTAAAACATCATTTGCTCTTTATTTTTTTTTTTTTAAATCTAGTTAAATTACATTACCTGCATAGGTATAAATTTTAAAAGACATCTATCAGCCTAGAGCTTCCTATTTGTCTTTCACTTTGAACAATCTTGTGCTCCTGTGGTATTGCAGAAGAAGAAATGATGGCTAGTGCTAACAGGGAGACTCACAGAATGCTGATGCCAGAAATGCGTTCCCAGAAATGCGTTCCCAGCTCTGCTGCTTGCTTGTTCTGAGACCTCTGTCATGCACTATTGGACTTCACTGAAGTTTTCCAACCTGGGCTACAAAAATTACTCTCTCTCGTTGCCTATGGATAGCATGCCAGTGCTCATTTTTCAGAGTTGCTGAATACACACAGTTTCTTCACGCTTTAAGTAATTGCAGGCCTGCACTGCCTCCAGAAAATCAGGTTGTTTCCTCTAATGCCAAGCAGTGGATATAGACTCCTCGTGTTGTGCATACATTTGACTTCGTAGGTCATCCACCATAGTTATTTAAACTGTCTCACTCTGATGCATTTTTTTGGCTACATTTTTTTCCCCCCAGGCCTCATGATTTTGCCGCAGGTCACTTGGGTTATTACTAATGGTACATCTTATATTGAAAGGAGGAATAAAAAGACATTTTAGATGAGTGAGGCTGAAATACTCCCCTCCCCCTTCTGTGATTATCAGAGGAAAGTGCTGCTCTTTGATGCCAGGCCAAAGTCAAGAATTTGGGGGTAGGTCAAGTCGTCCGAAGGTCATTAAGGCCCAGGGTCTAGCTGCTTTATGTCCCAGTCTGGGAAGGGATGCCAGAGACCACAGCACAGAAGCCGAAGTTGCTCAAAGTATTCCAGACATTGCAGATGGGCACATTTGAGGACAAAAACTGCTTTTGATTCTGGGGGTTGTTTGTGATCTGGAAGAGGAAGGCTGTTTTGGTACTGAAGTTATTTCTCAGGGGTGAGCTAGAGAGTAAGCTGCTTGCTGATAGCAAATGACATCCGTGTCATCTGTCAGAGGCTTGCTAGATTCTCCGTCCTGGTTTTGAATGCCAGGGGAAGGTCTGGCCTGTCTCTTTTTGGGGCTGGCTGGCAACCAGTGCTATTTTAAACAAGTCCTTTGCTTCTGTGATTGCTGACATATGCAGGGTGAAGTATTAGCATTTTATAAGATTGTGAAGTGTTGCCAACTCAGGAGCTCCAACCTCTCAAGTCCAACACCCAAATTACGAAGTGCAACTATTAAGTTTGTTAAATTTGCATTGTTATTGAAACTCGAAGAGTTCTAGTTTCCAGGCCTCTCTGTGTTATGACAAGAAGGGCTAGAAACATGCTGCTGAAAAGCCCAAAGGAAAATCAGAGGTTCTTCAGTAGCTGATCCCCTTCAGCTGGAGCGAGAGCAATAAAAATACCAAATATAGCATGGCCTGGTGACTCTGAAGATACCATATCTTGCTGCAGGAGAGAGGCATTTGAAGGAAATATTTTTTTATTATGGTGCCAGTATTCTGGAGTCTGAAGATATCCTTCTCATGTTACAGCCGCCTCCTGCCAAGCTCTGTCAAATGGACAGTTTGTGCCACATGGCTTACATGTGGGGCATTACCAAATGCTGTTGCAGAATAGTTGATAGGAAAACCGCCTCCTCCCTCTTGAGACATTCCTTGAAGCAAGAGCAGAATCAAGAGGAACAGTTTGAAAAATGTTTTTAAGCTAGCAAAAGGTCCTGTAATTTACAATGTCATTCCATAGCATGGCAACAATGATTTTAAATGCTTGTGGCTATGCATGCTTTAACATGAGATTAGTGTTACTGTCTTGTTACGTATTCTAGTTATATGAGGATGTGCTTGAAAAGCATGATAAAAACAATATAAGCCATTCATGTAAATATTTCTTTTTCCTGTGAATGACTTTAAGCATAGAAGGTTCTGATATTTGAGAGGTAAGAAATGCATTTATAAAGAAACTACTCAAGTCAATGGTTTGTGAAGGATGTTAACATAAGTTAATGCCATCTGGAAGCCAATGGTTAGATGAAGATGGAGAAAATAAAAATTGGTGTGGCATAACTTTATTAGATGTTATTTGTCCATGTGTAGAAGTCTAAGCTGTATCCTGAGTTTACTGAAGAGTTCCCCTTATTTAAATTTCAAGTAAGTAAACATTTACTGAGTATTGTAAAATTCAGTAAACCATTTTCTGCTTAAGAAGTCACATGCAGCTTCATGAGCTTAGCAGGCTTGGAAGTTGCTCTCTTTTGAGGCAGGTTGCAGCTATGTGGAACAATAAGTGTAATGATGGTTATAGTTTTTTCAGATTACTTCCTTCTGTATCCTCTTCTTTGACCTTTGGTGTCAAAGAAGGTTGAATAGCTTTTCACTCCTTCCTTTCCCTGCAGTGGAGAGCTTCAGTTCTTCAGTGTTTATGACATATGAACATGTAGAAATTTAAGAACTCATTTTTCCCTACCTTGACTACCAAATAACTCCCGTCCAGCTGATGCACTTCAAACCATAGGGTTTTTTCTGTCTATGTGGAGTACTGATCCTTGCTGGACATTGTGGTAGTTAGGCCTGATAGCATTTACAGTATAGTCAAGCTCCAGCAAAAGACCACCAGGTGCTACCTATAATTTCTGTTTGTTTACAGAGACCAGACAGACTCAGGCTTGTGGCTGTGTAACCTGCTGCTGGATGTTTCTTACATGACATCATGGTCTTTAGTCAAGAATCTCAAATTAACACTTTAAAAAACAACTATAACATATCCACATGGTTCCTATAAATTTAACAGGGTGTGATACAAAATAATGCATGTGTGCAAGAGTATGAGTTATGATGCCTGTGGGAACCATAACTTAGCATTTCCTGACTGCTGAGCATTAAAGTGGGTTTTAAATTCCTAGTCATACTATCACCGATATAGTTTAGTGCAGCAAATACCTTTCCTGGCCCCTGCCCATTTTTCTTCCAGATCCCACCACCAGCTTCACTTTTTTTTTTTTTTTTTGGGGGGGGGGGGATAAACAAAAGTCTTAGTATGTGCTTAGGATCAGCTGATTCTTGCCCTACCTGAGTTAACAAATCCAGGTCATACGTTAGATAAAATAGCCCTCAGTATTTTGCTTAG
>NW_009661371.1:4716911-4720667 GCF_000708025.1 Charadrius vociferus
AGCAGGAATAAAGGAGAAGGTGAAAGCGCTATTCAGCGGTGGGTGCTTGTTAAACAGTGGGGAATGCAGAAACTTCTAAATAAAACAAATCATGCTTGCAGGCAGAAAACATGAAAAAATGAGTTTAACTAGAACACTACTGCTTCTCTTTAGCACAGAGGGGATTTCACAGTGCTGTAATAGCAATTTAAAGGTTAATGCAGACCTGAAAATGTGGGTTTGTTTCAAACTTATCATGGTTTCCTCACTGTGAATATATTAGTGGCAATTCTGAACAGTAATCGTCAGCAGTGAGGAAGCTGTGTTATTCTCAAAGGCTCTATCTGAAATATATTTGAAATGAAGACATCTGATGAGAAGATGGTGGGCCTGGACTAGAATACTGCTTCTGGAAGAGTGTGGAGTTTTGATCTTGATACTGATGAACATATTTCCTTGTTTATTTCCTTGAGTTAAAATGAAAAAAGATGTTTGAAACCACGGTGATGGGGAGCAATATCTTCCACCTTCGTGAACCCCTTAACAATCTCTAAACCATTAGTGTAGGGCTATAAAAGGGAGACTTAAAGCATGAGCTGTTACTGCTTGACGCATTTCCTTTCTGAAATACTGGCAGATGCAGCGTTCCCTATTGAAATTCTCATCCTGGCACTGCCTCAAAAGGGTGTAAAAATATTCAACGTTCTTAATAATTCTACGGGCATTCAAATTTCTGGTTAGCTTGGGGTTTGGTTTTGTTTTTTCATTTTGTGCATCATGCTACTCATTTCAAGGTAGAGAGATTACATTTTGTTTTGTCCTGTAAATATTTATATTTGGCCATCTTAATCACAGGTGGTCATAGTGGTTAGAGGCAGAAATTCTAGCCTGAAGTCAGATACTATGTCCCTAGGTCAAAATATTTTTTAATAGAGAATAGTAGCTACAGACAGATAACGCAATGCAGAGTACTCTGTATTTTGTATGTTGAATAATAGGTTCGGTAATTCTCGTAACCATTTATTCTGTTAAGTCCATTTCATTTCATTGCGTCTTCCTAATTTTGCTGCTCCTAGCACTTGTGCTTACTGGACCGGTACAGAATTGATGAAATGCCTATCATTTAGGTGGCTGATAATCACATTTGTTAGGATCCATGATCATACAGTGCAGACACAATTACACGAGAGGTAATGCCTTCATTCTATGCACTTTCATTTTATTTTGGAGTTACTGCTGCTACTCCCCTAGTTAACATTAAGCTCCATTTTTCAGTTTAATTCTATCTATTAGTTTTGTGCAACTAAAACGGTACATCTTACCTAGGTTCACGGCACTTGTTGTGCATGGATTCAATGTTTTTGATAACTTAAGTTCAACTCTTGGCTTTACTTAAACTTTAGAAATTCAGGAACCTGTGTAACTAGTCCTGTTTTCTTTGTTGTATTACACTTCAGAGTTTTGTATTGTTTCCTGCAGTTTCACTGATGAAAAACTGAATGCATAGGTATCAGCCTTATTTCTTAAGAAATGAAGCTTACATGCTGTGCAGCTGTCGAGTTTAGCACGAATATTTTTTGAACTCATTGCCTGGCTTCAGCCATATTGTCAGAGGAAAGAGATCACAATGGCATGAGAGGTCTCCAAGCTTGTGTAAATTGGTGGCTGCATAGGAGAAGGAGATCCAAATCAGCGTCAATGAGATGGTGTGAGCGATGCCAGCCAGCTGAGAGGTGCAGCAGCTGGCTGGGCCAGCTGTGCTCTGAACTGCCCCTGGCGCCGGGGGCCTGTGGAAGAGGTGGGAGACGGGGGGAGCGAAGTGGCTGTGGCGAAGGAGGAGGAAGAGGAGGAGGAGGAGGGGTTAGAGGGTGGCACTGCATGCAGAGCCATACAGAACTGACTGTTCTCTGTTCAACATACAGTTCTACTGCCCGTTGAACAGCCTGTCACAGAGATTATGTAGTGTAGGTAAAATACGAAAGATTTCTATACATATATACATAATTGCTTTGCTTATATTAGTTAAATAACTGCAGTTATTTACAAATAAACCTGTGATGACAGCAAAGGTAGTTTAATCAGTCACCACCTTGAGGGATTCTGTTGGTAGAAATAGGTGAGGAGGAGACTGAGCATGGATTGGTCGTACTGGTAGGTTACTTGGGCCCATGCCTTCCTCTGCAAAGGCCCCCATATGGCTGCAGGATGGTTTCCTATATTAGTGGAACTATTGCTTTAGCAAAATCAAATTTGTAGTCAGAGTCATGTCACCAGATGTCATCACCGAAGGGTGTGAGCAAGTGTGTCACTTGCCATTCCTTTTATCCAAATTTCGTTATGTTCTCCACTTTGTATATCTTTGTAAGATTTCTTTTCCTTTTGTCTAGGAAAATTAATGATTTGTCAAAGCTCAGGTTGTTGTGATAGTGCTAATGTTATGTATTGTAACTGTTTACAACAAGAAAATAGAAATAATGTGGATTGTTGTGGATTCCAAATATGCTTTACAGTAAAAATCATCAGCTAGTATAATTTTAAGTTAATGGAGCTGTAAAACTGTGTAGCTGCTAAGATAATCTATGATTATTGCTGACAAAGTTTATTATCCTCTGGTTTTGATGGTACAATATGCTACTACATTTTCCCTTCATGCACATGCCTCTGCCTGTATAGTATGCCAACTAATGCATCGTAGAATATTCTACAACCTGAGGAACTTTGGGGATGAAGCTTGGTAGTAATAGTTTTGAATTACACTGCATGGAGTTTTCTACATAATTCTTAAGTGTGCTAAAATATTGTCTTACGCTGAATTTGAAGTCAATTTGATTTTGTATAGGGACTAAAGGACTGGAGAGCTTGTGTAGTGGTGCGTAGCTTTGTGCTCCAGTGGAAATGTTAGGGATATGGTACATTATAATGTGTAAACTGTTACGAGGGCTAAACAGGGACTGTTCCTTTTATTGGGATGGATCTGATTAATTCCTGACATAGCTGCAGTTATGAAGGAGTTGATACACTGTGTGGTATCAGCCTGGCTTGGTTGGCAGCTGCCTTATGTCCTCTTCTACTTTGACAAGAATTGTGATGTGCAGTCTTGCAGCATAGGCAGGTTGCCCAATATTCAGATTGCTCTATATGGGATTTTCACCTTGCTAGATTGGGGAAATAGTTACGGCAAATAGTATCTGGCCTTAGGTTTCTGAAATTAGAAATATCCTGGGGCAAAAAAGAAAAGAAATCCCAGGCTGTTGCTAGTACACTTTTTGCAGTTTGGGAGCACTCACCAATACGTTTTCATCTTTTTGTAGGGTGCAGATGGTGCTATGCAGCCATATGTTCCATCTCTGACAATGGATTTTTAAAGCTGTTTGCTTGCCAGCAGAAACAGGAGATGGAAATGTATGCAGAGTCATCAGTTGAAGAAATGGTGGTTCCTGCGTGCTGTGATTCATGTGGAAGCAGAAGCGAATGTATGCCAGCATGCGTGCATCTTCAATAAGTAGGCATATTAAAATCATAGAATGATAGAATTGTCTAGGTTGGAAGAGACCCTTGGGATCATCGAGTCCAACCATCTACCCTACACTACAAGGTTCTCCCCTACACCATATCCCCCAACACCACATCTAAACGGCTCTTAAACACATCCAGGGATGGTGACCCAACCACCTCCCTGGGCAGCCTCTTCCAATGCCCAACCACTCTTTCTGTGAAAAATTCTTTCCTAATGTTCAGTCTAAATCTACCCTGTTGGAGCTTGAAGCCATTCCCTCT
>NW_009661371.1:4720758-4756588 GCF_000708025.1 Charadrius vociferus
CGCTCTTCCTATGATTGGTTTACTAGGCCCTTCACCAGCTTCGTTGCCCTCCTCTGCACTCGCTCCAGCCCCGCGATATCTCTCTTGTATTGAAGTGCCCCAAACTGGACACAATACTCGAGGTGTGGCCTCAGCAGTGCTGAGTACAGGGGCACAGTCACCTCCCTACTTCTGCTGGCCACGCTATTTCTAATACAAGCCAGGATGCCGTTGGCTTTCTTGGCCACCTGGGCACGCTGCCAGCTCATATTCAGCCGCTTGTCAATTAGAACCCCCAGGTCTCTTTCTGCCAGGCAGCTTTCCAGCCACACTTCCCCAAACCTGTAGTGCTGCATGGGGTTATTGTGGCCCAAGTGCAGGACCTGGCACTTGCCCTTGTTGAAACTCATACCATTGATATTCAAATTGTGTATTTCATTGCTGAAGAAGTTGATCAAGGTAGTTGATTTGCTTACTTGTGTCGTATTCTGGGTCTGTGACAAGAGCAAAGATTGGTGGGTAAGAATTTTGTAACAAATAGGATATGGTCTCCACTGCAAGGAGAACTTCAAGATATGAAAAGTATTCATTTATGTAGACATTTGCTGAACTTTTTACACTGGAGCAGTGATTTGACTCAGCTGCCTGAGGAGGTTGTGGTTTAAACTTAGCATTAAAATCAAATTGATCAAGGTTCTGACTACAGTCACATTTATGAAACACACACCATTCTGAACTGAGGACTTGTTACTTTACACTTTGCTCTGCGACTTCAGATTTATGTCTTTCCTAGGATTTGTGAACTTAAATGACATTCAAAATTGCAAAACATCATTTTTTTTTCTGTAGTAAAAGGCGATTTCAATATTTTCTCTGCAGATTTCCTTGCCCTAGGTCCAAATTCTGTTACTCTGTAAGGAAATACTCTTCTCTACAGATAGCAAGCTTAAGGAGGGAGTTACTAGGAAACAGATAGTATTTCCCTGAGGCACATAACACCTTCTAATAGTTTGATTATACAGAATAAAGCTGAGCTTGATTATAGTCTTAGAGAAATGTAATCTAGTTGCTCAGAAATGTTTACTGCTTGCACGATTTTTAGCTTAATTGACTTCTAAACCTGTTTTTAAAAGCCTATAACAGGTCTAATACTTTTTGGTAGTCACAAAGACATTTAAAAGCTGTTTTCAGTTGTACTTTAATGTCTTTTTTCATAGAGACTTTAAATTATTCTATTTAATATTATTCTATCTTCAGTTAGGCTCATTTAAAGGGTGTTACTGCAATACACAGGGTAATCTAGTCTCATGAAAAGTGATGTTTGGACTCAGCCAAAAATCTTCCCCTCGCCACCTCCAATGGTTACTAGAGACATTTATGTAAAAGTTGTGGTGGGCTATACGTGTGTATTTTGAGCTGGGTGAGTGATTACAGCAGGAAATGATTTGAGAGTTAAAGCTGCATTTAAATAAACTTATTGAAAGAGGTGAGAAGTAATAAAACAGAATTTACACTATGAAAATATGTGTAGGAAGTTAATGCAGGTATGAGAAACTGGTAATGTCATAATATTGTTGTGCATTTATCTATAACAAGGTTTTGCATGTATTTCTGATATTACTTATCATTTTAGACTCAGTGTTCTGAGAACAGCTGCAGCACAAGTATTCAATTAAAATTAATTTTGAGATATGGAATACTTAAACTTAATTCCTTTAAAAAAGTTACCTGGCTTTTCACGTAATGTGCTTTTTAGTTTATAAAGTAATCTCTGAATTCTCCATTTTTAGAAAAATTTTGTGTTTTAATGCAGGTGAATGCCAGCAGTGAGGTGAATGTTCTAAGAGAACATGGATTTCACACAACCGTGGGTTCTGGACTAATTGACAAAGAACTGAAGATTATATTTGTTCTAAATTTAGTAGTCAGAATCATGGTAAGTGCTCTTTGACAATGGTGGAGATGGTAAGTAGCTCAAATCTAATTTCTTGCACGCAATTTTTATTTACTGAAAATGGCATTTGTGAAGTAATAGAAACGACTTGCAAATTTGGAGGGGATTTGGTCAGTAGTTCTTTCAAGGGAATAAAAGGGAATAGATTTGGAGAAATCTGAATCTTTCATGTTAGAGTTTTTCAGAGTAAGAGTTCTTCCTTTTTCATCAATATGCAGCTATTCAGAAAAAAGTAGAAAATTATAATAAAAATACAGAGTTGTGGAAAAAATAATCTTTTCTCTTAATCCTTCCCCTTTTAATAGATTATCAGAATGTAGCAATCTTCTGAAGGTGAAGAAAATGAAAAAATTTGTTATTCAGGTCACATAGCTAAGAAAAAAATAAATACACTAAATCCTTTACCCATCTGGTTCTACTGCAATTACTGTTATTCCACATTCTGCTCAAATCCTGTGTTAATATTCATTGTATATTCTCACCTTCGTGACCAATTTCAGTCATCACATTAGTAGGTGGTAACATTCTGTGGAAAGAGAGTGAGAGGAAGATGAAAGATGAATATAACTTGGGGTGATTAAAATAATGGATGTCTCAGAGCATGTTCTTTCTTTTTCCTGTTCTTGGTTTGTTGGAACACAGCTGTCTTTCTTTGTTGCTGGTGATAAGATTACTTACTGGTGAAGTGAGCATGTTTTTAAAATGTAAAAGAATGTGCTTGAAAAATTCAAAGCATTATGGAAAGATCTAGACTGTAATCCAATGAAGTATGTCACACAGGTGTATTTGTGTACTCTAAATTTTACCTCTCCTGAATAGCTCTGTAATAACTGTCTTTTGTGAAGATCCTCGATAAGTCAGAATGAAAGGGGAAGGAGATAGGATAACTTAGGTGACTTTTCTGACCAAGAATTTTACTACTAACTATGGTATGTTCAGTCAGATTTAGAAAACAATAGGCATGTTCCTAAATGAATCCTCTACAGCTAAGCTATAAATAAAAACATAAATCAAATGTATTTGTTTAGTAGTTACTATTCCCATCAGAATATGACCAGAACCCCTTACTAAGACCAAAACTTGTTTACAGCTGTTGGTATTCTGAATTATATTTTTTTTGCTAGCAGAAACTGCTTATTCATGAAGTGAAATTAGTTTATGAAAATATTGGTTACAGCATTTAAATGCAACCTGATAAAATAATGAACTGATATTAACAGAATGATGAATAAATATTTTGCTAAATTAATCTAATAGTCTTGACTTATTTTAACCTTCTGAATGAAGGAGTTTAAAACAACACTGTTTTTTTACAGTTATTTTCCAAAATAGCCAGAACAGTGGAGAGCTGATTTCCATGGACTGTTACTGAAAGACTCACTCTTAAGCATCATACAGGTGAATATCAAATCCTTAGTCACTGCATGAGATGATTTTCAAACTACGTCACTCAATACTTCAAAATAATTGAATTTACTTGTGTGTCTTCCCAAAAGATGTATCAAGGATGGTCTGAAGTAAGCAGTAGTGTGAATCTGCCATGTGTGTACCGACCATGTCAAGCATGGTATTGATATTTACTGAAATTAAATTTTAGGTTAGCAGCCTTAAAACATTTTAGATTTGCTTTTTACCGTAGCATACTGCTTTTACTTCTTTTGTCTCTTATCTAGCTTGATGTGTGGGATCCAGAGAGCTGAAGACTGAGGAAAAGATACATTGATCTTGCAATTTACAGTTTATCAGAAGTGGTACAGCAATAGCAGAGAGCGTAACTGGAGGGCAAAGTCTTTAGACCATAGGAAATAGTCTGAAGAAGAAGGGGAAAATGGAGAAAAAGAAATAACAGCTGACCTCTGTGGGTCATGTTATATATAAGAAAGGCAGAAGCTACTTTTCAAAAGGAAAAAAAAAAACCCAAACAATCCAGCACTAGCAAACAAAATAAAACTTCCCTGGAGTTTGTTGTAAACACTAGAGCTCAGAAGTAATCTCAGAGTATTTAGTTCAGGCATCAGTTTTTAGAGTTATTCACTGAAAAATCCCTGAACAATTGTGAAGTAAAAATCTTTCTTGTTTACCTTTAAAGTGTTCTGAATTCCGCTGAAATGAACATTTGCTATTTGGTTATTAAGAAATGTTGACTTCACAAGATAAAAGGTGGCAGATTGAGAAGTTATAATAGGAGATAAATACAGATCAATAACAAAATATTTAGTTCAACGCTTTCAAACTTTTGAGATGTTTTATAACTCGATTTAGCTCTGAATTTGGAAATGAAGTTAATTTGTCTATGTCCTATTGGGACAGTACATCTTCACTGAAGTGGATGAGGCCAGACCTCCTCTCCGAACTTGGAAAGTTTTCCTGAATGCCTGTGGACATCTACCCCACAGGGGAATGAATTTGAACATTTGAAAATGGCCACTATCATTTTAGGTATGTGAATTAAAATCTTCTGTTTGAAGTTTCCTAAATTTAAACATACTGATAATCAGAGTTTTTTCAACTAGATTCTTTTCCCGGTTAAGTCATCTTTTATGAGAGCTTGGTAAAAATATATCACACAGGCAAAATTAAAAAAAAAGTTGAATTCTCTCTTTACCCCAAATATGCATGTCTGCTGTCTGCTTTGCAGTTTCTTAATGCTAATATTAAATACACATGGAAAATAGTGGAAAAGGCTCTGTTCCAGTCTTTAGTTGTGGTGACGTGAAATGCTACTGCAGGTTCAAAGAAAGTAGATTTTAAAGAAAGATCAGTCCTGTGTTTGCATGGTGATCGTCCTGTACTGTCTAATTAAATATAATTTGGAGTTCTGAATGTCCAACAGACAAATGTGGAGTTCTGATCAAAGTTCCTTCATGTCTAAATTAGAGAAGTTGCACCTGTTGTCATAGGTACAATTGTCTTGTAATGATGCATGAAAAATGGAAATATTTCAAAGTGCATTTTGAAATTTATTTAGCAGAAATAGATGGAGATAAAAGAAAGGTAAAGTAGTGGTGTCTTTCCCTGATATATGCTGTAGAAGAGAATTTACTGAATATTTACAATAACTGCATGAAGATCAAAAAAACAATGTAAAAGATTGAATATAATGATCAATTCTCAAAAACATTGCTTTTTGAGGAAATGTCACGTGAAAGTTGCAGGTTCTTCGTATGAAGGGAGAAAAAAATAAAGAAACAATGATTTGATAGGTACTGGATTAGAGAGGAGCAGAGGATCCTGGGAATCCGTTGAATTTGCTGACATAGGAGAGGAGAATCTGCAGAATCCCAAAGGGGTGTTGGGGGAGCAGCTGACCTCTCGATGAAGGCTGGTAATAAAGAAGAAAGGAGAACTGGGACAGCAAAGGAGGAAAGATATTGACAAAACTATGCGGAATAGCACTTTAGCTGAATGTAATCTTTTCGTCTATGCAAAAGGCAACTAATATTTTTAACATCAGTGGACCATTAAAGCTGGAGCCTAGTTTGATTCAACTTTGGGTTTTGCATTAAGGTCAGTGGTATGCAGGGAGGTGAAGGTGAGGAAGGCAAATTTGACATGATGACTGAATAGTGTTGTTATTTGATTGTCATATTCAATGACATGAGAATGGAACTACACTGTTAAGGCAATTTGTGTGTCATATGTTTTATTTTATTCTATTTACCTGTCTCTCAGCTTTATGTTTCTCTTCCTTTTTTTTTTTTTTTTGTGTCTGTATTCATCTATTTGAAAGCAGGTCTTTCTCATCCCACAGAATCATGAATGAACACAGATAATGTCATCATTAGGTTTGGTGTTAGCGCAAATAATAGAGGAACAGAAAGGGAGAAATAACATTCACCTGGATGTTTTTTAGATTCCAGGACAGTATTTGCAGGTGTAAATGATATCAAGTAAAGACATAACTCTCTGTGATACATGCGCTACTAGCTTATATCTAGCTTATGTTTGTAGTACAGCATTTGTGCAGGAATGAGTTTTGCATCCTTAATAAAAAAAAAAAAAAGATACAGCACAGAATCAGATTAATCCCCTCAGGTCTGATAAAATAATTAGATTAGGTCAATGTTCAGTAATGTTTTTCAAATTACTCTCAGGAATATTTGCAAAAGTGAAAGTAAAAATTGTTATTTATGTAAGAGTACAGTGGGTCAAGGAAGAACTGAAGAAATAGTATAATACAAAGGGAACATTCACCAAAAAGCCTCTCTCTGACTGTGAATGAGGTATGTTATCATTTAAACTTCACTTCAGGCCACTGTCATTTCAGAGCAAGGTCTGGCACTATAAAGAGGACAAAACCAGAGGCATCGCAGATGAAAGTAACAGGCTACACAAGAAATAGTATACCGGGGACAGGAAAGCATGTTTTGCCCCCAAGACAATATTATCCAGTGTTAGAAAGAAGCCCATACCTCTTGAATGTCCCCAAAGTGAAGAAAAGTTGTAACATGTAGCTGAAATCAGCGGTTTAAGCTCAGTGTCACTCATTACACTATGGAAATGAATGAACAAAAGTCAGAACTATGGCATTTATTTGACTCTGGCTTAAAACTTTTCTGTGAATCATAGCAGGATTTGTTTTATTGGTGTGGCTGCTTACTTGGTGATCAAAGAAGCATAGTACATCTCTACAGGAATAATTTGTTGCAAATCTAATGTGGCTTATGCATGCATTAATCATTGGTTACTCTACTACCAGTGGAATAACACGCATGTAACATTAGGACTCGGAAAGGGAAGTCCTGGTAACTGCTTGCTCTTTGGGACATACTAGAAATTGGCTACCTTTTCAAGTTATCTTGAACATTGATGAGCAACTAAAGGGGTATATTTTATTTACTGGGAGCTGAAAGAATGCTGAGCTGCAAATGCATTTAGGCTCCAGAGACTTTTAACAGGGCTGTAAAAAGAGAACTTCTAAAATTTGCTGTCAGAAGGAAGACATGGGCTCCTCAAAAATATTAAGTCATATAAGAATTAGGTGTTTCCTCAGTGTTTTCATAATTTGAACTAACAGAAACATAGTCTACTGTTCAGTAATCACAGGTGAGAACTAGTCCTTGTGGGAGTCAGTACGAATTCTGCCATCAGCATCAAGGGAGCCAGGATTTGCATATTAATTTCTGGATGTGTGTGCATTGTATTAATGAATAGCTAGAGTGAAACACTATGCCTATATCTGTAAATCTGCATTTCATGCTTCTACATACAAAATAGGTATAAAATTGTGTATATTGTACTCTGGGGCCTATAGCATTGCATAAGAAAAAATCGGGTCCTAAATATGTCTATTGACATATGTACAGATTCCCTGAGAAAATCCTTTAGATTCAGAAATTTACTGCTGGCTATCTACAGTACGTGTGCATATCAATTGCAGTGACACAATAAAGAATGTTATCGATTTTTGGAGGAGTAGTGTAATAGCAAGTTTAAAAGGTGCATGAGGAATATGAATAACCAATGAAAACTGTAGGGAGGAAAAAGTAAACTTTGTCTCCATGTATTAGAAGAATGGTGTTAAGAGCATTAAACGTGATGGAGATTTAAACTATCTGCATTAAGGTATACATTTTACAATGTGTATAATTCAGCACCATTTTTAAGAACAATGAATAGCTGAACACTGAAAAGTTTTCCTGCAAGGGCATGAATTCGGAGAGAACATGGATCACTAATTATTTTTTTTTGGTAAGCAGCAGAGGTGGATGACCATTCATGTTTTTAGATTATACCATTTTTCTGTGTGTTCTCTTTTTGTTCACTTTCCATGTACACTTATGTGATTGAGTTTTATGGGCTTGGCAGTTTGCAAAAAGTGTTTCAAAGTCATGTGCGTGATGATCAAAGGAAAATGGATTTTAAATTTATGCACATAAAGCAATCTCACCAGCAGTGTTTGCGCATTCATCTACCCTGGAAACAGGTCTAATGGTGATGTTCATTTGTGTCTACTCACAATGAATGAAGTGCACAATAACTTGTGAGCTCTTTAAAATTACCCTGAGAACTAAAGTATTTCTCAGAAGATTTTAACAGTTGTGCTCCTGTGTTAGGTTGAGTGATTGTAAAGATCTTGTCATTTGGTACAAAATCGTTAGAAGGCTCCAGTAACCAGATAAGCTGGAGAACATTTTGCTGTAACTTTAATGTAGATTTTATTTTCATTGACCTTTAAAAGTACTTGTGCCACTTTTTCTCAGCTGCCTTCTTCCAGCTTCCCCCTACAACCCATCCCAAGCTCACTTGGTACTATATAAAAGAATACATTTTCTCCCCAAGGGGATAAAAATTAAAACCTATTCAGACCTTCTCAAAGTAACCTATGTTTTATACAAGTTGTTTTCAAAGAGTGAAATTGTACTGCAGTTCTACAAAGCTTTTGGAACCTATGTATTGTGATGTTGATTTGCAGTATTCGTATACCTTTCATGTGAATCTGATGAATAGAATCAAATTCCAGTATCCTTTTAAAGGTCTCGATCAGTTTGGGTTGAGTTGTTCTATTGGATCAGGACCAGACAGTGGGAAATTCTCATTTTTGAGTAATCTTGTCTATTTCTTTTGGAATGGAACTTCATTTCATCTTATGTTGTGCTCTCTGGAGCTTTGTTCAGCGTGTTTTTTAAAAGACTGAGTGATGGGTCTTCGGGTGGGAACATACAAGATCTTTTACAAGAAGCTGCTACTGCTACTGATGTATGAGGGAATTGGATAAGAGTTAACGTTAACTTCTTCAATCAGAAGTTTTGGGATACAGTCTAAGTTCTAATGGCTGGATCATTTTATTTCTCAATGAGACCCAAAACAATGCTGTTATTTAGATATTGAACCATTAAAAAAATGGAAACTGACTGGGTACAGAAGGTGTTTCTTCCATTAATTGACTTACAATTCCCTCTGTGACAATGAAATCCAAAGTTAAACTTATAACTAATCTGATATAAATATTAAAATATGATCTCTTCCACATGCCAGACGGCAATGAGCAGCCTGCAGTCACAGAAGTTTTGTTTCCCTTATTTAATTGCCCCCAAATTTAAATAAAAAAAGGGATTTTTCTTCTAGTTTCCTCTGTTATGCAGTGAAAACTGTAAAAAATATATCAGTTCCACTGGGCCAATACACAGAGATTTCATTTTAAGTCTTTAATACCACATTTATATTCTCTTTCTAGATTGCTCTATTACTTCTTCCATTTTATCTGTATAGAAATGAAGTGTTGTAGCACAAATTCATGTTGCAGAGAAAAGTCTTTACTATTGAAGGTGGATTTTTTCATTCCTGTTTGCAAGAGTTTTGTTTTATTTCCCTAATGGAAAAGTTGGTTGTTGAATTATGGAGTTAAACGAGAGCATGTAATTTCGAACTTTGTCCTTTATAGTCTATTAACGCAGCTTCTGTTTCTTCACATTTTTCATTTTCACGTATGGATCCATTATGTTGTGCCTAACTGAAAATACAGTCTTAGAGTCAAAACATTTCATGTTTCTTTGACTTGCAAGTTAGCTTTGTTCGTATATTTTTTTTTTTTTAAAGTCTCTGTCAAACTAGGTGTCAAATTTGTGGAAGAATTGTAGCCTAAAGGGTCCTAGTAACATGTAGCTATGTTCAGCTTAAGCGTGGTTGACAGCACAACTGTGCAGTGCCTATGTCAGTTTAGAAGACAGTGATTCCCAGGAGAAATCCCTTTGTCCTTTCACGGGGTGAGCCTGCTGATCAAAGGTTTATACACACCTAAAATGTAATTGAACTTTACACGTACTCTGGCAGAAAAGGCAGTGTGTGCACCCTACTTGCTATTCATTCTGCTGTCGTGCTTTATTTTGTCTTCTGTTGATACAAGTACTTCAAGCCAAGTTATGGAAATGGTGAAAGTCTCAAGACTCCTTCAGTGTGTTTTCCCCTAATTAAAGGTATTTTAGAACATATAGCTTTAATACTTCATCCAATTTTTGGTGTACCAACAAGAACCCTGTCTTGTATTGTAGGCAGAAAGATGTATAATAGATGGACTTCAGGCTACAGGGTCAGGAGAAATGGTATGAAGCCCTCCTTGGCCAAAGGCATGCTAAATACATATTGACATTTTTGCATCACTATGTAATTAAAGGCAGTAAAATAGTGTTTTCTTTATTGATTATACTTTCTTTGTGTATGTCTTCAGAAAGCTATAACCCATGTGGTGATACTTACACTCTGTCTGATGGTGGAAGAGGTAGAAGTTCGGGGCAGGGAGAATCCTACATAGAATTTGGGTTCCTACAGTGACTTGCAAACCGGCTTGTAAGATGCATGCAATGCCAAAATTATGTATTCAGATCCATAGCCTGGGTCCTCATAATGTTTCTTTGGGATTGATAAAACTCCTTTTTTATAGTATGTCTACAGTATAGCCAAACATCACTATTAAGCACTTCTATTCAGTCTGATGAACAGAACTAATTTAACTTTATTAAGTCCAAAGTAACTTAACTAAAAACATTACTGGCAGATGAAAAGTGTGTAAGCAAACTGCTATCTTTTCTTCCTTCTTTCAGACAGTTTTTGTTCTCCTTCAGTAGTTTTTTCTGTGATGTATTGAAAAGAAACGTATCTGGTACCCAAATAACAGAGTATTTCACTAGACTCACATTTCTTGCATAGAGGGAAGTGAGAACCACAAGAAAAGTAGGATGCAGCACGTTGTTTAAAGGGACATGCAAGGGTATTGTAAATTTTTTCCACAAGTATATGTTTCTTCTGCCCTCGTATGTGTAATTCAATTTATCATAAGCTCCAATTTACTCTTTAGTAGCTCTTTTAAAAAGTCAGTTCAAGCTATTCATATACAGGTGAAATTTAACTGTATTCTGGTTTAGGTGTACCAATATTTACCAATACTATTTACATAGGATATTTTTTTTCTTCTTTACTGGTGAATTGCAGGTAGGTTAGGACGTAAAAAAATTCCATACGTAGTTTAAAAAAATAAAAAAAGCTAAGATAAGAAGTACTTTTCATTACAAGACTTCTCAAGCATGTATTACCTATCTCCAAATACATAATATTGCTTTTTGCAACACCCCCTACGCAGCTTTTAATAAAGTCCAACCCTTCAGTAAAGCTTATGCTTTTTTTCAGAAAGTCAGAATTCTTCCAGATGAAATGATTGACTCAGGACTGAAATAAATATACGAGATCAGATATTAGGGGCTTACTGTATATCACTGCATGAATTCCCTTTTGATTTTTCTCCTCTTCACAATGCTGTTTTTTAAGACAAGAGTTAAATTTATGGACAAAAAAGTAGTTAGCAGTGCCTTGTTATGTTTCCTCTGGATGCGAAACATAATATTATAAACATCATCCTATCTAAGAGTAATAATTCTAATTTCAAGAATGATTAAAAAATGTTAAACTGCTGTGAAGGAGGTAAGTAAGTATTTAGTCACTGAAAACATGACGTTTTCAGAAGTTCTTTTCCTTGCATGTCTTTTTGTAGTTGTGGTTACAAATGCAAGGGCTAGGAAGGTATCTTGTCTAATGAAGAAAGGTCTTAATCATCAAACCACATAGATCACTTTTGTTAAGGCACGCAATTCTGTACAGATACAAGAAAATAAATGCAAAAGAATGATGATTTATAAATCTTTGGTAGCTTAAAAAAACCAACAAACCACAACCAAAAACCCCCAACTTTCACTGTACATTCTAATTTGCTGGTTTCTACACTGGGAACCAGACTTCATCACAAGTTAGGGTTGTTCAATGAATATTTTATTGATTGGCTAATTCAGTCTTCCTCATTAGAGGAGAGGATGAGCTGAGAGACACCCCAATGCAAGCAGAAGGTGACCACCCTCAGGGGCCTTCACCATCAGCAGCATGCATTTCCTTCAAAATTAAGGAAGTCAAAACCAGATCAGGTAAATTGCTTACTTCAGACTAAAAGAGGCCAAATAAACTGCAGAGTTGAATCAAATGTAAGAATTCCCCCCCACATTTTATTAATTATTTAGTAAGCTGATATAAAACCATACGTTTGCAGTAAGCCATATAATAAGCATCACGTGTATCTGCTTGTTATTTGCTCAGCGATGTCTTCCTTCAAATCCCATAATATATTTGTTCAACCTGGAGAAGAGTAGGCAATGGATATGATCTAATTTCTGTCTTCGAGTGCTTATGGGGGGGTTACAGTGAAGAGAAAACCAGACTCTGCTTTGATGTGAGCAGTGAAAGGTTGAGAACCAAAGGACAAAAGTTTCAGCACAGGAAGTTTTATTAGATGTAAGGAAATGAAGGTGGTCAAACACTGAAAGATGTTGTCCTGAGAGGTGGTGGAATCTCCATCCTTGGAGGTATTCCGAATTCAGCTGGACAAGGTCCTGAGCAACCTAATCTGACCTTGGAGTTGGCCTTACTTTGATAGTGTGTGTGTGTTTGTAGGTTGGATTATATGGCCTCCAAAGTTCCCTTCCAGCTTAAATTATTGTATAATTATATGATACAGCTGAAGTGGGAAATTCATTGCAAAGTGGTAATGCCAGACGATTTTAAATTTAGATTGCAGTAACGAGTATCCATACAGAGTCGCCTGAATGCCAGATGTCCTACAGGGTTCCAGTGGGATAGTTTGCAAAGCAACAGTCATCACATTTTGAATAAGCATTGCAGAAAGAATGGATATTTACTTTGGAATCTTTCCAGTGGGAGCAAAAAAAGTAATCCTGATTCCAGAAATTGGGAGACTAGTATAAAGCTTCAATTCTATGTAACCAAGTGCATGTAACCTGAGTGTGCTTGGCCAAACCAAAATAGCGTGTTCAAGCTGATACATATTTACAAGGTCTGCAAGTAAATAAATCCGTTCTAAAGGGATCTAAAGTCTGTTTGAGTGCTCTTCCAATAAGCAATCCAATTTTATAGACACCAGTTATCTCTGCTGTGAATGATCCATGCAAGAAGAAAAATCTTGGATGTAAAAGTGAGTCTGAAAACTCCTTAAAAAACTTTGATTTTTCTCAAAGCTCAAACTGACGATACACCTCTGCTAGCTCAATGGAGTCAGTAGGGGATTAAAAGAAATCCTTGAATGGTTGTATGATACATATTACCGGACAGAAGAATAGCAATACCTTTTTCTGTCCACTGCACATCTTTCCCTCATTCTGTTTCCTCCTTTCAATGACAAAATACTTCCTTACCCGCCCCATGAGACTTTTTCTATCACCCAGATAGGAATTTCAGCTCTCTTTATGGACTTGTCACCTTTTTTTTTTTGGTGACAGCAACCATAGCTTTCACTAGAAATGGGAATTATTTGTCCCTTTTGGTGTCCTTTTTCGTCTAACTCAATGTTATGGCTCTGTGACAGTTTTATATAGCCAAAACATTTTAGCAAGCTTTTATTGGGTGTTCAGCAAGTTTCCTTCAAGGATTTTGCAAGTTACTGCCAGATTCTATTTTGTAGAACTATTTAAGAATTTTACATTTTTCATGGGAGCAACAAGCTTAACACCTAAGAAACTGAAATGTTATCCTACAATAGCTTTCCAAACATAGTAACTCATTGTGTGTTTGGTTATTTATCAAATCAAGAAGGCAGAAAAAGTTTGCATTGCGTGTATGTTCAGCAGTGATGGAAATAGTGAAGCTAAGCTAAAGCCAGATCCTCTAGCTAATCAATGCTTATTTGCAGCCTGATGGTGAAAGCAGGGGGAAAGGCATCATAAGCAATTTTGGAATAAGAATGATTGTAGCATTCGGTTTAGCCAAAGGACAGAAAGGCAAGTGGATTAGTCCTCCAAACTTAGGGGAATCTATGAAGAAACCTCAATTTTCAGACAGTCCCAAAATCTTGGAGTTGTTCTTAGTTGCAGCCTTAATATATTTGGTACAGGTAAGAATTAAACTTTGCCTTTTTATTTTTACAAAAAAAGGATAAGATTAAATATGAATGACAAAAATCCCACTGACCTCTGGGATGATCTCTGGGCTGGGATTTTACATACCTTATCTTCTACAAAGATGTGCTGGGAAAAGCATGAATGAAAAAGCTTTCTAAAAATTCGGGTGAGTTTGTTATTGATGTGAATGAATGTGCTATTAGAATGACGTAAGCTAGCAGGCAATATATTTTGAAAACAGTGAAATCCATTGATGTTCATTTATTTGCTTACTTACAACTTAGATATGAAATGCAATCTGAGAACAAATTAATATTTCCTTTTTGCTTAATAAAATTGAATTGAAATAAGTGATACTCCAGCTGAGTTCTGCATGGCATGTTGATTTTTCTAATTCCAGAAGAAATTAGTGAACCAAATTTGCTTTGAAAAAACTGCTGTCTAAACCATGAAGCTGTCTTAGTCTCGTGTTCAACACAACACTAAAATAAGTCATTCTTTAAAACAGCCCATTAGAGAGCTGAAGTGTAAATAACTATTTATTCCAGTTCTCTGGAGGAAAATGCATCTCGTTTTGGCATTGATTCAGCCCTGAAAATAATTTGATTGTACTTATAAAAGACATTCTGTCAAAAAAAAAAAAAAAAAAAAAAAAAGGGAAAGTCCTAAGGAATTAATCTGACAGGGATTTATCAGCATTAGTGTAGTAGTGAAAAACAAGTTAAAGGAGCTAACAAACTGTAACTTGTCCTGAGGGAAGTGAGGGTTTGACATGAACATCTTTTGCTACTGTTAACATCCTAAAGAACAGTCTGCAAGAACCATGCAGGGTTCAACAAACCCTGCATGTCAACAAATATGCAAACGTCACCAAGCTACCCATCGTCTAACTGTGCTACACAGAAATTGTGCTGGTGATAACATCTTCTAACTGCTTTAGATGGGGGGGAGGAAAAGACGGTTTTATCAGTATTTAGGATTTTGATTTCTTCTGTGGGAATGGATCTCGCCCAGAATTTCAGGTATTGAAAATATGTTTTCTGGAAAAGGCAGTGGACAGAGAACTGGTGACTCCTACTGAACCATCATGGAGTGCTTGGTTAGTGAAAACACAGGAGGACTGATAACCAGCTAAGTTCAGCACATGAATGTTTAAACCCTTTGTTTAGTGCAGGTATACGTGAAAGCAACAAGTTCTTTTCCCTGAAGCCACAGCCACTACTCCACAACCCTTAACAGAGATTTCCATAGGGTTGGTCTCTGATAACCTATGCCAAGGCCTCGTGGAGGCTGGTGATCGTGTCAGGCCATGGTTGCGGTTTCCCATACAACTGACACAATCATGGTTGCAAAAGGGAGCTGCCCTGGGCTTGGCCACTGTGTTGTCCTGTCCTATGCAGTCCCTCCTCAGCCAGCTGAGGGACTTCACCTCGTCCACCCAATCCTGACACCTTTTCTCCTCCCTTTCTGCACAGGAAACTATGAAATGATGACCGGAGCCTCAGAGTGCCTTTAGGAATTGGAAGTTTACCTCCCCGTCTGAAAGCAATCATCGCTGATACATAGTTATTGCAAAGTGAAGATCTACCTTTTTGCTCTTCTGCTGAAATACCAGGTCAGCTTTTCAGGACTGGCAGATTCGCGAGGAACCAGTTCAAGGTTTGTCTGTCTCAAATCCATCTCTTAGTTTGCCTGCTCTTCTTCCTCCTCCCTTTCCATATGTAAGAAGTCATTGCACCTGGCTGGATAGTATTTACACACATTTTTCAATAGATGATATTTTATTCAATAACACTTGTTTTGTATTTGTTTGGTTTTCCAGCTGATCTGACAGTTTGAATACTGTATTCTGTAAAACTCGCTGGAAGGCTGGGTTCTACCTCTCACTGAGCATTTATAGCCTCCCTCTCTGTAAACAGACCCTCACAAAAATGAAAGAATACTGACAGTGGGTTAGAGTGGCAGAATGGAGACTAAATAACTGGATTCCTTTCCTAGTGCTGCTCCAGAAGTGTTGAATTATTGATCTTGGGATGTGACTGGTCAGAATGCAAAAAGTCATATTACTGTGGAAGAAATAGATAATAATCACATCTCTCAAAGTATATGTATCACTCTCTCTATCAGCTCAGTTTTGTACTGTGATCTACTGGAGGACTCAGTTTGTTTTCTTGGACAAATGAGTAAACATGTCAGCTGTGCCAGGAGATGGAATTACTTTGATGAACGTGCCTTTCTGTCAGAGATTATTCTGTGCTGCTTGTTAAACAGTTAGAACGAGTACTTGTGTACCTGTTTCAAATAAAATTAGCTGGGTTCCTGTGCACTTTTAAAATAGTAGATCTTTGATAACTTGGCTCAGATTGTCACGGTGGCCTTAGAGGTGGTGATGGTCACAGGGACAAATTTGATTCAAAATGCCAAGGGCTGGCAGTATCATCTGATTGCAAATACACTATAACTACAGCAGCAGGACATACCTTTTAATGTTGGCAGCTAATGGCTGATGCAGAAGGGAGATCAGCACATGGTGAAAAAGACACAGAAAGAACTTGAAGCAAAGAGAGCCACCATAATTTGGGGAAAAACCTACTTACTAACCACAATAGAAGAGAAGAAATGCTTGATACCTTGGGCCAGAGAGGCAGGCAGGGTTGCCAGTGCACATTGATGGTGCAGCATCCTTTGCCCTTTTAATACAAGAAACCTAAAAGGAGCATGCTACTTGGTTAACAAAGATCGTTCAACAAAGCTTCCAGGAAAGATAAATCTCCAGGGTTCCTTTGGAGTTGGCTGGAGGGTGATTTCTATGATAAGGAACAGGGATGCTGAAGCTGGTGAGACAGATTTTGGTGTTGTGGAGTTCTGTGGCCTAAACTTGTGGATGTAATGTACATTGTATCTACAGTAGATCAAAATCTTATCCAAATTTTATTTAAACTGTTAAAATCTCAAACCTGAAGTCACGCTGAGTACATATTGAACATGTTGATGCTCCAGGTCAAGGGTACATCAATACTAAAACTGAAGTATTTGGCAATGTACTCAAACATCAACTTTTTGAAGTTTGTTCCACTTGTGCTTCTGGGTCACGTGAGGTTTTTTTTTTTTTTTTTTTTCCTGTGAATTTTGTTTCCCTGCTGCAGTGCTTTACCCTTGCACAGTGCCTATTTCTGAACCAGATCTGTGCCATTTTACAGTTTCCCACATGGTAAAGCACTGACACTCAAACATTAAAAGTACTAAATAATCCCCTTCTTTAATGACTGTGTGCATGAAAACTTGTCCTTTTCCTCTCAAATGTATCGACCTGGATATGAAAAAGGGAGCAAGGATAACACTTTATAATGATGTCCTGGTTTTGGCTGGAATAGAGTTAGTTTTCTTCTTAGTAGCTGGTCTAGTGCTGTGTTTTGGATTTAGTATGAGAATAATGTTGATAACACACTGATATTTTAGTTGTTGCTAAGTAGGGTTTATATTAAGGACTTTTCAGCTTCTCAGTGAGGAGGCATATGACATCATGCTGAGTATATAAACTAGGGGGGAGCTGGCCAGGGGATGGCAATGGCTGCTCAGGGGCAGGCTGGGCATCCATCGGTCAGCGGGTGGTGAGCAATTGCATTGTGCATCACTTGTTTTGTATATTCTATTACTTTTATTACTATTCTCTCTTCCTTTGCTGTCCTATTAAGCTGTCTTTATCTCAACCCACGAGTTTTACTTTTTTTTCCCATTCTTCTCCCCATCCCACTGGGGCGGAGAAGGAGGAATTGGCTGTGTGGTTCTTAGTTGCTGGCAAGGGTTAAACCATGACAGATTAGCAAAAGATGTGGAAAAAAATTCCCTTCTTCACTCCAGCTTCTCACCTCAGTCACTGCTGACTGCAGAATCATTGACCTTTTGTGCTCAGTCAGCAGTCCCCTAGCACTGGAGTTAGCAAAAAAGCAAGGAGACAGAAGAAACACTATTTTTCTGCTTCAACAAATCGTTACAAGTTGTGGACTGTATTTGTTGGAAATTCTTAAATTATTAGCAGTAACTACCATGGTTTTGCTGCCTAGTTTTAATTTCTGTGAAGGATGATGACACAAAGTACAAACACAAATCTGTACACAGCTTTTTTACTTAATACTTCCCTTTAACAGAGCTGCCTTCACTGACCTGCTGTATACTTTTGGTCTAATCACTGTACCCGTACCCTGTGTGATTTTTAGCTCACTATCTGAAATTTAGGGATAATTTTTCTTTTGTTAAATCTTTTCCAGAATCCTCGAGGAAAATACTGTGTTTGAGCCAAGTACTAAATATTTTTAAGTAAAAATGATGCACCTCAGTTGTTGGTGGTTTCTCACTCCTGTTCATGCTAGTTTTTCAACATAAATTATGTCAACCCAGTAAATTGTAGTGGGTCTTTTGCTTCCTTGTTTGTTGGTTCGATTAAAGAAAATAGGGAAGGAGTTATAAGAGAAAGCATTTGCAATCTAAATTGTTGAGGTGTTTTCTTAATATAAGACCTGTAGAAGGTGATGTACCTAGTGGCTTTATACTCATAGATGAAATATAGAAATTCCAAAGCCGTAAAGCAGATGATAGGAACTTTGGTTTCAATCTTCTTGTTTTGGATGTGACTGCTGTACTTCAGATGTTTTTGAGGTTGAATGTTGCTCACTTTAAATGAAAAATGAGGTTCTCTAATCTTAAATCCTGTAACTAATGGTATGATTCTAATTCATGAATTGAATATGAGCCGGCAGTGTGCCCAGGTGGCCAAGAAGGCTAACAGCATCGTAGCCTGTGTCAGGAATAGTGTGGTGAGCAGGACTAGGGAAGTGATCATCCTCCTGTCCTCGGCCCCACCTCAAGTACTGTGTTCAGTTTTGGGCCCCTCAGTACAAAAAGGACATTGAGGTGTTGGAGCGTGTCCAGAGAAGGGCTACAAAGCTGGTGAGGGGTCTGGAGGACAAGCCTTATGAGGAACGACCGAGGGAACTGGGGTTGTTTAGCCTGGAGAAGAGGAGGCTGAGGGGAGACCTTATCACCCTCTACAACTACCTGAAAGGAGGTTGTAGAGAGGTGGGGGCTGACCTCTTCTCCCTGGTTAGAAGTGATAGGACAAGAGGAAGTGAATTCAAGTTATGTCACGGGAGGTTTAGACTGGATATTAGGAAACATTTTTTCACTAAAAGGGTTATTAGACATTGGAATAGGCTGCCCCGGGAGGGGGGGGATTCGCCATCCCTGGAGGTGTTTAAGAAAAGGGTAGATGTGGTGCTTAGGGACATGGTTTAGAGGTGGTTTTATCAGGGTAGGTTGATGGTTGGACTTGATAATCTTAAAGGTCCCTTCCATCCTTAGCAATTCTATGATTCTAATTAATTGTGATCCATGTTACTACAGTGAAATATTTACAATAGCTGGAAATCTGTTAGATTATAGGGTATTTACCAGATGGATTTTATAAAAAAAAAAAACAAACCAAAGATGGGGACTAGGCAATCTTAATTTGTTGGAATGGTGCCAGTGATACTCTGGAGATCAGCCATAATTCAGGCGAATGTAGTGTCTGCCATCCTGGGGATCGATGGTTGCTAGATGGAACTATCATTGCCAAACATCTGGACTTCTCCAAAACAGGGCTGCATAAAAAAATAAAAATAAATAAATATAAATATTCAGAGCTACATAGAGATCAGCAGAGAATTTATAACAATAAACAAGGTAGTGTTGTCAGGTGTGATTTGCAATATAACTGTCAATTACTCTTGTAATGATGGGAAATATTTCTTAAAGCATGCAAACAAATCAGCTGGAGTGGAGAGTTTTCACGATAAGATTTCTGCGTATTGTTTGGTCTTGTTCATTTGCCTACCTTCAGTCACAGATGTGTCTATTTTGTGGAAGATATTAACTCAATGTCAGATAATCATACTCCTAATTGAATAAAGGAAGGGGAACAGTTAGGACAGTTAAAGGTGCAGTTACTGAGGTATATCCTTAATACACTGTGAGCAGTTGATAGTGTTATTAGTCATTCCCTTTTTCATTTTCATGAAATATTGAGCAGAATCAGTCACTTAGCAAATAAACACTTAAGAACTTGGGACTTTTATTCCCCCAAATCTATCCTAATATATTGTCTCCACAACTTTTTCAGTAAAAATGGTGCAGGAACCTTATAAAAACCCACCCTTCTAGTGATTTTGTAAACAGACTTAAATAGAACAGAGATTAAAAAGAAAAAAAACAAACATGAGAAACAAAGATGCAAATCGTTTTAGAATTTTTTCATTTATGTTTGAGCAGAGAAGTGGTCATGGGCTGTAGTGATTTAATTTATTGAAGTGATGCTTTTGTTCTAGTTCAGATTTATTCATATTCAGATATGAGCAGAGGCTGATTTTCTCACTTTAATTCTCTCACTCAAAATGTAAAGAGGAGTAACTGCAGTATGTACTCAGTTAAATTATATTGATGTAAAACTTCTGTGAAAAGAAGATTGGCCTTGTGGTTGGGAAGATCTCATACTGAGAAAGTTAGTAGTAAAATTTATCCCTGAATTTGCATAAGCTGTGACATTCTCATATATATATATATGTATAGTGCTTTTATCATTTAAAAAGTACAAGTTAATGGAAAAATTATATAGTAGATGAAGAACAGCATTCTGTCATTTTTCTGTATCATGCCATGCATATGTATAAAATTGACCACACTGCCCAAACTGTGTGAATAGGACAGTGAATTAAGGACAAAAAAAAGCTTCTATAAAGACGCTTTTGGTCTTCTGTTTTTAGGTCTCCATCAGCTCTGACAAAACCTGAACTAGCTAAATGACTAAGGTAGTGACTATATTCGGGTAATGGCACAGACAGCAGAGGCTGTTGAAAAGTGCCAGTCACTCGTGTTTTCTGTCATTGACTGTAGGTAAGAGCCTGCCTCATAATGAAGTGAGTTAGCAGCAGAAAAATCTGTATGATTTAGTCCAAGCATTCAACATGCATGTGCATGGCACTGATCATTCCTGTTGAACAGTAGGTCAGGTCAGAGTTCCAGATGAAACAATTCATACTTTAGATGGGGGAAAATACATGAGCAAGACACGTGCAGAGACTTTCTACGCTTTGACCTTTCAGCTGCACACAGGGTTCGAATGCCAGTTACCACAAGAAATACATCAGTCCTGGTTTCCTTTGTACTTTCTACTTGTACAGATCATAAAATCAAAAGTGTTTGCCTACCTAAGCCATTCTGGTAGAGTTTTCTTTTTCACATCAGTAGCACATATTTTAATTAATTGGTTGCAGCATAAATTTTGTCATCAGCCTTCTTCACTCTTGTTATGGAGCACTTATTAAAACTTAGGCTCCTTGGCATTTTTGCCTTTCAGTATGTGAAATTCATTACACTGACATTTAATCACTTCAAGACTGCCACCCCGATTTTTCTAATGCTAGTAGACTGACATCAGAGCAAAGGTACACTCTGCAATTTGGCTTACAAATGAAGTACTGGAAAGTCTGATGAATCAGAGTCCTTAAACACATAGTTAATTTGAGCTGATGCCCTCTTGACTTCAGGAGGAGTACACTCTTTTCTTAAATGTTTCATCAGGTCAATAAAGAACATCAAATGCTGGCCTTTTATGCATCACTTTCTGATTAGAGCTTTGGAAGACAGACGACTGCTATGTGATTACTGAGTAACCTTCATGTCGTTTTAAAAGGAGCTCCACTACTCCCACTTATTCTTAGAACTGGAAACCTTTCAAGATCACATAAACTATTACAGACAGAACGTGAACATGCTGGAGGAACCACAAGGACAAAGTCAGGATCTGATCTGTGTGAGGTGTGCAAAAATAATCTTTTGCTGACAGGGACCTTGATGGGACGCTGAGAGAGGGAGAGATAGAAAAGCAGGACAGATTTAAGTGTCTACAAAGAGCAGCTGGAAAAGAAAGGCAGAGAGATTTAGAAAATGAGATTTCCAAATACAGTATTTCAGCTTTCCAGCACAGTTGAGAAGTCGCTGTATGGATAATGTTTGAAGAACAATACTGCAGCTTACAAATGTATTTGTTGCTCACAACAACAAAACCAAGAAACTGGATGCCTAGAAGTTTCCTAGAACAAGAATAAAAAGTGGTCTGGTGTACTTCAGAAATTTGTCTGGATCTATTTGACAAGCTGGTGGAAATAGCTGGTGAAAATGCCCGATCCAGATTAGTATTTCAGAGTGTACTTAGGACTTTACTGTAAGGGAAATTCATGTTCCCTGGGATGTCTTTTCCACTTCATTGTCAGTTATTCTGAAGTGTAATAGAGCACCCAATATATTTATCTCTCAGAAAATAAATTGTTTTTTAATTTCTAGCACTTAGATGTCCTACTCACCAGGTACCGTGTTCTTACCTGTAAAGGAAAAACACCCAATAATTAATTGTTAAGTGGTTTTTATGCTTTTCACACACAGAAATGTTAGGACAATTTTGCCTTATGCTTTTTTTTCATTTGTCTGGAATTGAATTGTTTGAGTTTTTTATGGAATACCAATATCACTGATGTGATCACCACTAAACTCTTGGAGTAAAGTGTCAAGCTTCTTTTCACAATGCTGTGTTAAACCCCTACTTGTGTTAACCTTGTGTTAAAAGTAACTTTTTTTTTTCCTGTAAGAAATTCTAAGAATGAAGATAAAGTTTCAGTATTTGCAGGATTTTTCTCACTGAACTACTAACATTTTTTATTTAATTTCTAGTGGGGACTTAGAGGACTTATGTTCCTTTTCCTGCAAAGGCTTGACATCTACCAAATTCCTTTTTCTTTCATCTTATTTGAAAGAGAGATGAAGAAAGTAGTTTTGTCCAATACAGTGTAAACATACTTGCTAGGCTTTTACTGAAAGAAGTGTTTGTATTGTAAGGAGACAATTTGAAATTGTAACTGAGAGATTCTGAAGGTCTTATGACTCACCACCTTTCATGTCTCTGTCCTGTAGCGTATGAGTGGAGATATGGACTACTTTTTAATCAGAGGTAAGCAGGAGGGCATGCATCACCCTCAATAAATAAACTACCTATTCAATTCCTCTAAGAATTTGCAGCAAAGCATCCTCTCTGATTAGGAACTCCATCAGAAAGAAGGTCTAAATCATTATCTGGGTGGTTAGGAGAGGTTACATGGAAAGCAAAAGAAGGAAGCATTTTCTGACAGAAAAGGAAAACAATCATGTATTCTTACTGTCCCAAAGTTTCCTCCATGTAAAGTGTGAAGTTAAGGCAAAATGATAGGTGAGCACCTGGAAAACAGCCACTGTTATATTTTGTGTGGAATGAACTGACTGACTTTGCTTTTTTTTTTTTTTTTTGAAGAGAAAAGAGAAGTAAAGCATGATGGAATACTTGAGTTATAAATGACAGGGTGGGTATGTGCTACAGGTGAGATTAAGCCAGTTAAAACTGGTGGATGTAACCACAGTTCTTTATTGTGAAAAAAAGGAAGTCTTTTATTTGAAGATATAGTCTCCAAGTCTTAGCAATGGTCTACTCAAGGCAACTTAGTCCTTCAAGCATTTGAGTTGAAGGGTTTGTTTGACTACAGTTGTCAGTATGAGACAGAAGGGTCGAAAATAGGGAAGTGGGGAAAACCACTCCTAGAGTTACTGCAGAATAAGTGACAGGCAGAACCTTTAGAAAAAGTCTGCAGGTTAAGTGATGTGATGAGAAATTTCCAATTGGTTGTTACATATTCTTCATTGAATTCAAAGAAACACTCTTGAGCCAGCTGAAGCGAAATACCAAGCAAAGAAAACGATGTGTTGTGCAAGGGAGTCTGCTTTAACAGTGTGTTCCCAAAGTGGTGAAGTATAGGATGTGAAGGAGACTGGGAGGGAAGGAGTGCTGCCTCACGGGTGTCACCTCACCTTCTCTTTACTGTAGAGAGACGGCCCGTTGGGTCTAGGGAAGGGGGTCCTCACTGCAGCCTAGCCTCTGGTCTGAAGGCTGAAGTAGTACAGCCTCTCCCCAGCTTTGTTATTACAAGGGGACCATGGCATTACCTGGATGCAGAGAGGCGGCAGCATCACAGTGGGATTCTGGACTTTGCTCTGTGGGGAAGGAAGGTAACACTGCCAAATGGCTCGTGCCCTGTGCTGGCATCCCTTGGCTTTGCTGTGCAGAGGGGTCAGTGATTGCGGAGGGGCTGGGAAGCAGAACGGGGAGGACATACACTACTGTTGGTCTGAGGATCTGAACAGGAAAGGGGCTAGAGAGGGTTATGAGGTGGCAGGAGAGCATGAAGGATGTTGACTATGAAATCTTCCTAAAAGAGGGCAAAATCACTTTTGACAGGATGGCCTTTGTTTGAATTTCTCTGCCTCTGCACACTGAACTAGTGTGTAAACAGAGTGCAGTATAAAGGGTATAAAGAGCTTCTTCCCATAACTAAGTGAAAGGTGCAAGGGAAGGAGGAAATCACGGTAGAAGGCTTCATATTTGTCACTGTTTGCATAGATGCCAAACTGTAATGCAAATTCAAGTTTCCCCACCCCTCATGCTAGAGAAACTCCTAAACATTGCAATTTAGTTCTCTCAAAATGTATCTAGACTGCTGTCTTTTTTTCTGACAATAATGACTGCATTTTGTGCTATTAGAGAACAGTGAATTTCCGCATTGATAACTCTGGGATAATTTTTTTAATGCTTTTAATAATTTTGTCACCGTCCTTGGTGGTGTCTTTATTTTGCTTCATTTTTTATTTTAGTGGATAATGGGCAATGAAATTTGTCTAGAATAAGGAAAAGTTTAAGTAACATCAGTGCCATATTTCATCAGTCATCTCTATCTCATGCTGTGAGTAGTCTAACATGTGGCTTGCACTGATACTACTGAAACGGGAGCTGAGAAGCTGATGGTGACATATAGAATTTTTCATAAATAAGAATGAGTTATTAATCTGCTGAAATGCTCAAATTATTTGTTTCAGGGTGCTTTCACATGTATAATAATAAACCAACATATTTCAACAATCACTTAGCTCCGAAGAGGAGTGTAATAGCAAAATGTAAGGGTGTTCAATGCCTAGGACCTAAAAAAGGAAAGTCAGAAAGCAGATTTTTCAAAGATGGTCTGAAATAAGTGATTCCTTCTTTTCCCTTCAGAGTTGTCTAGGCTAATTCCTAAAGTCTATAGGCAGGAATTTCAAAGACTAAGGTGAGCACAGGTGACTTTCAGTCTTGGGGACAGAGACCGCTGGAGCCCTTGACTTAAGATCAACATGATAACTTTGCTGTTGTGGATCAGAGGTACTGTCACTCTCATGAGCATTTCTGCTGTGAGGGGAATAAAAGAACTATTTGAATGACTTTACTACATGAAGAGCAACATTTGGTGATTACTGATATAATTCAAGGCATGAACAACTGGGACAATGTCTATCTTTGATTTCACAAACATTTTTGTGTAACTCATTTTTCTCTATTTAGATTTGTGTTTTTGCTTGCCTAAAAGCAGAAAGTTAAGTCAAAGTTTTCTGTGATGTTCCAGACTGAGGCAGTCAAATGGTAGTGTCACAAGGGCAGATAGCATTTGGAAGCAGCATGCAGCTAAGGTAAAGTCACTGCCTGCAGGGAGCAATATGTGTGCCAGGAGGTAGGCTTTGGGAATATCCTCAGAAAAGCAAGACTGTTGAAACAATGGAAGGCTATGACCTTACAGCAAGTCAATCCCATTGGAAGTTCTGGAGGGTATTTTGTGTAATTCTATGAAATACTCAGCTCATTTTGTGTTATGAATGTTATGAGAACCAGGTAAAGAAAGATAAGATATATGTAAAGCATACTTGTATTTGGCCTTTGACTTTTGAGGTGTGAGTTACTTTAACTGGCTGCTGCTTTAGACCCCAGGACACAATCCTTAGCCTTGTCCAGAGCCAAATGAGCCTGCAAGTAGGATCGAGAGTATCTGGGAGCAACAACCTGGAGCCTGATTGAACCTGAGCAAATTGCAGAATTCCATGTATCTCGGTACCAGGAGGTATAAAGGCCTGAGGGTAAAGGCACACCACAGCAGCTGAATATTTGAGCAGAACCAAGCTGGTTCCATCCTTGCTGACCCCATGTCTAGATGATTATTCCTCATAACTAAGCAAATCCTGATCACCGTGGATCTTCCAATAGGGCTAGTGGATCTTCACAGAGTGGTGGGTATTGTATGTAGCAATAAATATTTCTTAGTTTTTATTCTCATTTGGTGAGAGATATGTTCATGGTGCTAGTGAATTCCAGGTGATAAAAAAGCAAGGGCCGAGAAGCACTTACTGGGATTTGAGTGCTGCAGGAAAAAAACAGGAGCTGTATCTGTATGGAATGGGAGCAAAGCATCCCCCAAATGCCGCCCTAAAAATTATTTTCTCAATTGACATTTAAAAACAAGTAAGATGTTTGCTTACGCGTCAGGCAAACAAGTGAAATAAGAACTGATTCCTTAGGTACTATACTTTTTTAAATCATGAGAAATGTGAGGGAAGGGCATCAGAGATAACAATAAACTGCATAAACTCTACAAATGGCAACTTAAAATGGCAAAAGATCCACTTTATGTCATTTGTATCTTTTTTGCTCATTTGCCTTTCCTAAAGGCAATAATAGGAATTAGGGCAGCTTTTAACCCATTCTTTGGTAGAGAATTTTCAATTATTCAAATAGCAGAAGTGGTACTCATTTTCTCATCAAATTCCAGATAATTTTGTCTTCTGCTAGTTCCCCTCTTTTGGCATAATTTGATGTTGAATATGTATGCATATATATATGAATTGCTTCAGCTTGTATCCAGATTTGAAATCAGATGTGATCTGGACGCTCATTGCTTTTAAGCATCTGTCTCATGTCGGTGAGTTGGATGTTGGTCTCTCTCACACACTCCACTATTACATGGAAAGGCGACGTTTAGTGTTAAATCCAGTCTCAAACAGCTGTGTCCAAGCATGCAGATAGCCAGTTCAGTGAGATTTGAAAATATCTGCTAACATGCTATTGTATGCCACTTGCAATGAAATGTTTTCCATTACCATATCACATTAAGGTTTGTAGTACAAGGGCGAAGACTCAAATGTAATGAGTCTCAAAAGGACAATGCGAATTCTCACCAGTGCCCCATCCCCTGCACTAACATGGTATTAGTTAAAAGAAATTCCAATCTGAGTATAGTCTATGCTGCATGCTATGGTGGTGAACATGAAAGAACAACCCAAAAACTCAAACAGTGAATGCTGCAGATCCAACATAAGGAAAAAATTCCTTTCTGACTGTCTGGTGATGATTACCAGTCCTCTCGGATACGTGGTTTGGATAAGTCCCATGTGTATATGTAACTTCTTACATACATGTAGCCATCTAGGAAATATTGCAAGCGGAGTAAGAATTCTTATAACAAGGAACTCCTTAATCTAGTTGTACAATTTTATATATAAACTTATTAGTCTTCATATTGAAATAGTAGAATTTTCTGGCTGCTTTCATTAGTCTATCTGGAAGCCTTTTCCTGAACTTGTTGTGAAGATGTATTTAGAGCTGATTTATTACCATTTGATCTTGTGCTGACAATACTGCTCCATTTAGTTCTGTCTAATCATTCTAATCATCTTTCTTAGCAGTTATTCCAATTAAAGTTAATCTTCACTGAAACTGGTTGACCAGAACTGTACACAATATTCCTAATTAGGCCTTTCAGTTCCTCTCACAACAAATGTCTTTCCTTATGCATTTGTGAATTCATTAGCCTTTTCATAACTTCAGTAGTCACTGTTCATAGCCATCTTCCAATAGACTACTTCTAGTAGACCACATCTTCCAATATATCTCCTTTTTTTTGCACTTTTCAACCTATATGATCACCCATAATTAATGCCCCAAGAGTTCTCAACAGACATCCCCAAGTGCATGAATCTGCTCTTTCTACTATTAAATTATATCTCAGTCTATCAGTCAAATCAATACAGTAATTTAATGCTTTTGTAAGATGATCTGGTCTTTGTAATAAGGACAATACTGCACAATTTTACATTGTCTGCTAATTTCATTTATATTTTCCCCTAGGATCTCTAAATGACTTATTAAATGGGACTGATGAGACACCTAGTAAACTCTCTTCCTTCCATGGCTACCTAGTCAGTATAAGCTGTTGTTGATCCCTCTAGCCACATCCTTAACTGCTTTAAAAATGTTTATTAGCACCTGTCTTCTCCACCTTTAGCAAACCTTTTCTGCAGGAATTTTGCATCAAATGCCTTATTTAAATCTCTGATAAATAATATTCCTCTGTCTAATAAAGCAGATAACTGAAAAGAGATATTAGATTGGTTTGAGATGATCTACTGTTGGTAAAGCCACATTATAATTTATACGGCTTTTTATACTGCTTTCCATTTATCTCTCTGCCCTTAATTCTTCCTTCAAACACTATTCTAGGTCTTTTTTTTTTTTTTCATTATGTCAGTTTAATAAGTCTAGTAGTTCCAGAATTGGTCTTTGTTCTCATTCTTTTGAATATAATTTCTACATTTACTGTTCTTCAGTCATAAGATGCTGCCTCCAAAAATCCTAGCAGGTGGACTTGCAATTTCATTGGAAAGTTTCATATTTCTATATTCCAACATGGAGGTTTTCCAGCCCAACTTATTTTTGCTTTATAAGGTATTATGAATGCTAACATTTATTTCTCTCTCGGGCGTCATAATTTCTGATGCTCTACCTTCATTTTTACTCCTTACTCCACTGACGTCCTCATCATGAACTTTGTAGAAAATGGAGGCAAAATATGCATTTAATATGTGGATCAGACCTAGAGTAATGTTAGTCTGTATTAAATAAAATCTCTATTAAATCATAATTTCTGTATTTACAGCACTGTAACTTTTTTGTTTCCCATTCTTCATTTTTATTGTTTTAAAGAATTTTTGCTGATTGTTTCAATAGTAAATGTAAAGTCTAGTTCATGAAATCTCAGCCGTTTTCCTTCTTTCTACATCCTCTGATTTCTGAGGAACAGTACTCTCTCTTTGTTCTTGGCAGATTTGCATGTGTACAAAAGCAGCTAATTGATAAGCCCGTAAGCTTTTTCTGTTGGCTTTTTTTTTTTCTTCCTTGCAATGTGCACTCTAAATAGTGTTTGCCCTTTGATTTAAAATAATTCCTTACTTTGTGTTTTAAAAGCTCTGCATTCCTGAATTCAGTCTGTATGGTTTCTTTAGCTCCTTTCTAAAATCCAAAACATTAATCATAGTCAGACCTGTTGTCTGTCTTGCAGTTTGATAAAAACTGATTCAGCTCATGATCACTCAGTCCAAGATTATTTTTTATGAAAAGCTGTTCTGTAAGACCTTGTTTCTTGCTAAACCTATGTCCAAAGCAGCATTCATTTTCATTGGTTCACTGGGTATTTATTAAAGAAATCTGTCTTACAGCAAGTTCAAGACTACCTAAGCCTTCAGCTCTTAGTGACGGCATTTATATGGCATCCAAGTTTGGGAGATCAGTCTCCCACATTCACACAATCACTACTCTTTATTTCTCATAATCTTGCAGAGATTTTCCTTCGTGTTCTATCCCAAGATTAGTGATTCTGTAACGGTACTTCAAAGCTCTTTCTTCTAGGGCTTTTCAACTTTTATCCTAAGGAGATTGTGTTTTTTTCACGACAGGATTAGTTTTCAACCTTTGGTCCACAGGCCCAGAGAATTCCAGTGTCTACTCCTTTAGGGTGAGTAGAAGGTAATTAAGAAAGGCAAGATTAGTGTCAATAGGCCTAAATACCTCTATTCTCTCTAGACAGCTTCATGCCTCCCTATTAATTGTCATACTTTTCTATAACATGCCCATTCACCTCGAGTCTTATTTCTGTCCTTGAGTAATTGAAAGGTTTATTTCTTTTACTCAAATCACAAGTACTTTTTTTGCCTGTTTCCATTACTGCAATATCCAGTTACAATTTATGCTTGTTGTTAGGCTAGCTCGAACTAGTTGAACATGTTTTACTCAAAAAGTAGTTCAGTGGAGAACGGACTCTTTCTTCTTTTTGAAACTAAATTAGGAAATGTTTGGGGTTTCTTATAAGCTTTCAGCATTTTGTCCAATCGTCCCAAATACAGGTGGGAACCAACATATTATAATATTAAAACTTGAGTGTTTTCTAATTTTTGTTTTTTTCCTCAAAAGCATAAAATATTCTATTTAAAATGAAAGTAATTCTAATGTCAATATTTTTGTGTTGGGCAATACATTTCTGAAGTAGCTCCTCACCAAACTCTCCTTCAGAAGTTCTGCTTGGCTTCATTACCTGAATGCTATCTAGTAAACTGACATTAAATGCTTCTGACGTGAATGTAAGTGCTTTTTGAGGTAAAGAAAAAAAAATATGCAAAAGGCTGCAAAGCACCAAAGTCTTCTCTGACAGCTGTGTTTTTAAAGTTTAGGAAACAATAGCAGAGCTAGGTAAGGTTAGAAAATTATTATAATTAACAGGAAAAAAAAAAAAGAAGCAACAATCCTTCAAGCAGGCAGAACTAATTAGTGAAGACATTTTGAAATCCTGTTATTGAAGAGGCTGGATTTAGAATAAATATTACTTCCTTTCCCCAGAAGAAGAGAGAAAATTTCACCTGTCGTACTTTATTAGGATTATCAGGAGTATATTGCTGCTGAGCCATCAGACAGGACTGCAATAACTCTCAGTACGCTGGTCAGCAATTACTGCCAGCATCCAAGGATGAAAACCAGAGTAGAGGGAACTGCCTGTTTCACTGGATATTTTCTTTCCATGTGATTTGCTACCCTAGGTGCTATAAAGCACCTTGTTCTCAGAATTTCCCATGGTGTTTCAAAGGGACCTTGTGGCTTTCCCCAAGGACAAACAAATAATTTCACCCCCAAATAAACCAATGAATGGAACTCGGGGGAAAAGACAGTTTTCTACTGTCAGATGCAATCTACAAGTAGATTACCAGACATAAAATAATCAACAGGATTCTCAGGAAATAGAAGATTTTTAAAAGTCAATGTTCATCATAATATTTTAATATTATGATGTCAATATTTACAAATACTCCTATTGAGCAACTGACTTCACTACTGTTATTTTAAAGCTAATATTAAATACACGACTATTCTAAAACCACTGGTTAACTACTTATGATCTAGTTCTTGCTTTCTGTTGTAGGATCCAGGTGTTCACTTTCAGGTCTTCTTGACTGATGATAATTTTCTATATTTGTTCTTTTTCTGTCTGGAATCATAATTGATTTAAGTGTATTTTGCAAAAGATTTGCTCAAGAAATGAAAGATTAATGGCCATGAGCCCAAGTGAGTTATTCCACCTTTTTTCCTTACAGATTTTAAGCTGGATATAATGTATAACTTGAACATTAGTCTTAGGTGCCCAATCAGTAGAAATACTAATGCACAGCACTAATACTTTGGTTTTATGAGTTCTTTCTAGTCTAGAGAGCAAAAGTTTGAAAGAGATATCTGTATGTAGTCTTTTGTAAAACTTAAAATAGCAGACCTCATTTATAGGTGAGAAAATGATGTGCAAAAATTTATAAATTGCCAAATGATGCATTTGAGTCTTACCTAAAAATAGAATGTCCTATCCTGCTTTTATGAACAAGAGACAGTATTTCCTTATTTGTCTTGACTAGCAATTTTGGGATGCTATTTTTGTAAAATCTAGTGTAATAGCTGTAAAAAGCATATGTTGTTTGCACAAGGAATTTGTGAATTGTATCAGAGTGTGAATATATGGAAACAGGACCATATTTAAAAGCTTTCTTTAAAAATAAAAGTGAATATCTGACATCAAAGCAATATTTAGAATATCTGGGTGAAATTTTCAAAAGTGCAATATGATTGTTCAAATTGAAAATAACATTAACTATTAGCTATTGCAGTATTACTTATTAGTGTTAGGTATTAGCTACAAGATGTTCTTCAATATGAGAGATTTACTCTGAAATTGCTTACCTGTTTTAGGGGATCTCATCTATTGTGATTTGACAGTTGAATTGATGAGCTGGTTCACAGTAGAAATAATTTATTAGAAAATACTTGCAGATTTTGAGGTGAGAGAAAGTTTCATGTCTTGACTTTATGACAGATGAAATAATTTATCATGCCTGTCTGGCTTACAGAAAACTTTGTTTTCTGAGTTCATTGCCCATTTGGTTTAATCAAGAGGAGAAGGAGACCTCATGCTAATAACTTCACTGCTTGCTGTACATGTTTACTCTTTAGGGTTTGGGGTTTTTTTCTTTGTTTTTAGTGTGGTTTTTTTTTTTTCTTACATCCAAGATTATGTGCTGATGTGCATGGCTTGTTGCTGGAACAACTGTATCTAGTTCGGTACTGGGACCTAGAACCTACTGTTCAACATCTTTGTCGCGGACATAGACAGGGGGGTCGAGTGCACCCACAGCAAGTTTGCCGATGATACCAAGCTGTTTGGCGAGGTAGACACGCTGGAGGGGAGGGATGCCATCCAGAGGGACGTGGACAGGCTGGAGAGGTGGGCCCAAGCCAACCTTATGCAGTTCAAGAAGGCCAAGTGCAAGGTCCTACATCCAGGACGGGGCAATCCCAAGCACAAATACAAGCTCGGCGGGGAAGGGCTGGATAGCAGCCCTGAGGAGAAGGACCTGGGTGTGCTGATTGATGAGAAGCTCAACATGAGCCAGCAATATGCCATTGCAGCCCAGAAGGCCAACTATATCCTTGGCTGCATCAGAAGAAGTGTGGCCAGCAGGTCAAAGGAGGTGATTCTGCCCCTCTACTCCACTCTCATGAGACCCCACCTGGAATACTGCATCCAGCTCTGGAGTCCCCAACATAAGAAGGACATGGATCTGCTGGAGCACATCCAGAGGAGGGCCACGAGGATGATCCGAGGGCTGGAGTACCTCTCCTATGGGGAGAGGCTGAAAGAGTTGGGGCTGTTCAGCCTGGAGAAGAGAAGGCTCTGGGGAGATCTTATTGCGGCCTTCCAGTACCTAAAGGGGGCCTACAGGAGAGCTGGGGAAGGACTTTTTACTAGGGCATGTAGGGATGAGGGAGAATGGCTTTAAACTGGAAGAGGGCAGGTTTAGATTAAACATTAGGAAGAAATTTTTCACTTTGAGGGTGGTAAGGCACTGGAACAGGTTGCCCAGAGAGGTTGTTGAGGCCCCATCCCTGGAGGTGTTCAAGGCCAGGCTGGATGTGGCCTTGGGCAACCTGGTCTAGTGGGAGGTGTCCCTGCCTATGGTAGGGGGTTGGAACTCAATGATCTTCAAGGTCCTTTCCAACCTAACCCATTCTATGATTCTATGAGAAACACAGTTCAGTAACTTGCCTTCTAAAGAAAACATATTTTAAGAACTGGCATTCAGAGAATGTTCATTTCAAGTCTCAAAAGTGGTCAGAAATAGAACCATCACTCCAGATCCTAATAACTATCTTTGTACAGTATCAGGAGGGGCATTGCATATACGTGGGTTTTTATATGCATCCTTAAATGAGACTGAAATATGTTAATGAGAGAGTTTGTGTTTCTCTTGAATTTATTTTTTGGGGGAGGAGGGAATAAGGCTTTTCCAGTAGTTACTAGTATACTAGTTTTTCTTTTAGCCACTGCTATCTCTCCCTAGATAGCCCGTGATGTCATCTTTACGCCCATGCACGCTGAAAGAGATTAAATATCTCCAGCATGCTTATGAGCAAAATGCGTCCTTTGGAGTCAGTTATAATTAAGGCTGAGGTAAATAGTGTGAAGTGTTTTGAACTGTTAAATGAATTTGTTTTCAACAAGCTTTCTCCTTCTTTTCACCTCTCCCTGCTTTCCAGATAGTCTGACAATCCCAGACGTTCACAGAATGCAAACCTCGAGGTTTCATGTGCTGTGGGAATGATCCGCATTTTACTTTCAGTTGCACAAGTTGCTCAATATGTCTGTAAATTCATCCAGTCAGGAGAGCTTGCGAACATCCTGCAACATAGCTGACCAACTGCAGCCAAACATGGCTTGGATTTTGACTATTTCAGTTAAACAACAAGATCACTATTTTAATAGGTATGAATCAAATCTGAGTATTAAATTCAAAAAAATTGTAGCCTGCTGGCAGTTTGTCCTGAGCACCCACCCTATCAGTGTCACTGAGCAAACTGTTCTGTTCAGGAAGACTGAGTGGACGAGGGTCTCTATAGACAGATAGGAGCAGTCTCACATTCGCAAGCCCTGGTCCACATGGGGGACTTCAACCACCCTGGTATCTTTTGGAGGGACAACACAGTAGGGCATAAACAATCCAGGAGATTGCTGCAATGTGTCAAGGACAACTTCCTTCTCTACGTGACAGAGGATCCAATGAGGAGAGGTGCCATGCTGGACCTTGTTCTCACCAACAAAGAGGGTCTGAGGGGAATGTGAAGCTCAAGGGCAGCCTTGGCTGTAGTCACCATGAGATGGTGGAGTTCAAGATCCTTAGGGCAGTGAGGAGGATGCACAGTAAACTCACTACCCTGGACTTCAGGAGAGCAGACTTTGGCCTCTTCAGGGATCTGCTTGGCACAGTACCATGAGATAAAGCCCTGGAGGGAAGAAGGGCCCAAGAAAGCTGGTTAATATTCAAGAACCACCTCCTCCAATCTCAAAGGCTATGCATCCCAACAAAGAAGTAGTTGGGCAAAACCATCAGGAGGCCTGCGTGGAAGAAGAAGGAGCTCCTGGACAATCTCAAACAGAAAAAGAAAGCCTACAGAGGGTGGAAGCAAGGCTGGGTAGCTTAGGAGGAATACAGAGAAATTGTCTGAGCAGCCAGGGATTAGGTTAGGAAAGCTAAAGCCCAGATAGAGTTAAATCTGGCTAGGGAACTCAAGGGCAACAAGAAAAGCTTCTATAGGTAAGTAAGTGACAAAGGGAAGACAAGGGAAAATGTGGGCCCTCTCCAAGAGGAAATAGGAGACCTGGTCACCATGTCCTGGACATGGACAAGGCATACTCAATGACTTTTTTGCCTCGGGCTTCACCGGCAAGGGCTCTAGCCACATTGCCCCGGTTACAGAAGACAAAGGTAGGGACTGGGAGAATGAGGAAGCGACCACTCTAGGAGAAGACGAGGTTTGAGACCATCTAAGGAACTTGAAGGTGCACAAGTCCATGGATGTGGGAATGGTACATAAGACATTAAAAACATTGGTGTCTGCTTATCTCGTGTGCAAACCTTGTGGGTGGAGATCCATGAGGTCGGCAGGAGAAGCAGCTGAAAGAGACAGTCTTGTGGAGGCAGAACTGTCCTGTTTTGGCTAAAGATTGCAGGAATAAGCAGATAAATGGTTTCGATATGGAATATTGACGGTTTTGGTGTTCAGAGTGAGACCTTTTGCTTGATTATCTGTGAAATTAATATTAAAGTTGGCACCCCTGAGTATGATAATGACATTAAAGAAGGACATGCTAAACATATATGACTATAGTACTTGACTCTCCACCCAAATCATGTTAGATGTCACCCCAGGGAGGAGAACAGGTAAGGTTAAGATACAAAGGACATTGAGGAAAGTATCTCTCAGGGAAAGAAGAAACTAGAGACCTAGAAGAGACAGTGGATGGGCTGTGCTCCACTTCCACCACCAAGACAGAGAAGCCTTCTTGGTAAGCATTGCGCGTTCACCTCTTGAAGAATACCTGGGATAGCATTTATTTTGCCAGCACTATCATCATATATTAGCACCGTTACAGCTAGTCCATTTATCAACGGCAGTTCTGAATCTGTTATATCTGTCGCTTCAATAAATCATCTATTTTTGACTTTGTGAAACTGTCTTAGTGAAAGTCTTTGGAGGGGCTGAGACAGGCAAATGTCAAAACTATACTCATAATGCAACAGTGGGTCCTGAGGGAACTGGCAGATGAAGTTGCCAAGCCACTATCCATCCCATTTGAGAAGTCATGGCAGTCTGGTCAGGTTCCCGCTTATTTGA
>NW_009661371.1:4756611-4759230 GCF_000708025.1 Charadrius vociferus
AGAGAAAAAAAGGAAGACCCGGGAAACTATAGGCCAGTCTGTCTCACCTCTGTGCCTGACAAGATTGCAGAGCAGATCCTCCTGGAACCTCTGCTAAGGCACATGGAAAATAAACAGGTGATTGGTGACAGGCAACATCCCTTCAATAAGGACAAGTCATGCTTGACAAATTTGGTGGCCTTCTATGACGGCATTACAACATTGGTGGATAAGGGAAGAGCAACTGACATCATCTACCTGGACTTGTGTGAAGCATTCGACACTGTCGCACATGACATCCTTGTCATCTAAATGGAGAGACATGGATTTGATGGGTGGACTGCTTGGTGGATAAGGAATTGACTGGATGGTCGCACTCAAAGAGTTGCAGTCAATGACTTGATATCCAAGTGGAGTCCAGTGGCTTTCCTCAGCGGCCGGTACTGGGACTGGTGCTGTTTAACATCTTTGTTGGCGATGTGGACAGTGGGATTGAGAGCACCCTCAGCAAGTTTGCCAATGACACCAAGCTGTGTGATGCGGTCGACGTGCTGGAGGCTAGGGATGCCATCCAGAGGAACCTGGACAGGCTTGAGAAGTGGGCCTGTGCAAACCTCATGCAGTTCAACAAGGCCAAGTACCAGGTCCTGCACATACATCGGGGCAATCCCAAGCACAAATACAGGCTGAACGGAGAATGGATTGAGAGCAGCCCTGAGGAGAAAGGCTTGGGGGTGTTGGTGGATGAAAAGCTCAACATGAGCTGTCAATGCATGCTCACAGCCCAGAAAGCCAACTGTGTCCTGTGCTGCATCAAAAGAAGTGTAGCCAGCAGGTCGAGGGACGTGATTCTGCCACTCTACTCCACTCTCGTGAGACCCCACCTAGAATACTGCATCCAGTATGTATTCTTATGTTGGGGCCCCCAACATAAGAAGGACATGGACCTGTTGGAGCAGTTCCAGAGGAGGGCCATGAAAATGATCAGAGGGCTGGAGCCTCTCTCCTATGAAGACAGGCGGAGAGAGTTGGGGTTGTTCAGCCTGCAGAAGAGAAGGTCCAGGGAGACCTTATAGCAGCCTTACAGTACTTAATGGAGGCCTATAGGAAAGATGGGGATGGACTTTTTATCAGGGAGTGTAGTGGTAGAACGAGGGGTAAAGTTTTTAAACTGAAAGAGGGTAGATTTTGATTAGCTATTAGGATGAAATTCTTTGCTGTGAGGGTGGTAAGGCACTGGAACAGGTTGCCCAGAGAAGCTGTGGATGCCTCATCCCTGGAGTTGTTCAAGGCCAGGCTGGATGTGGCTTTGAGCAACCTGGTCTAGTGGGAGGTGTCCCTGCCCATGGCAGGGTGGGTTGGAACTCAATGATCTTTAAGGTCTCTTCCAACGCTAACCTTGCTACGGTTCTATGAATTATTCAGCAAGCTCTTTGCAAAGTACAGGAATGTTCAAAGCTTTCCTGCTCTCGACTGCTAGAAGATAGCCTGACTTTCTGGCTTCATAGGATACTGGTGCACAATTATTGTGATGTAGATGATGGCAGATCTCGGACATAAATAGCTCTGAAGTTATTGTATGCCCATATTGTAACAGGTGTATTTTGGAGGCTTCAAACCAACTCCAAAGAAGGATTTGTGAAACCTTTGAAACAGTATTTTTGTAATTCACTGTTCATCCTACTGGAGCATGTGACAGCCTCAAAATAACTTTTGCAGTGCCGAGAGCTGCTTGGTTTTTGGTTCAGCTGGAGCTTCTCCAGAATATCTACTACCGCTATGGCAACTGGGAACTACACTTGGAAAATATTCAGTGAACTGCAGATTGTTATTGTTTTTTCTGCCAAAAAAATCAAGATCAGTTGAAGTCCTAACAGCTGTACCTTGTCATGGAGAAAACACTCTGAAGAAAAAACAAATGACCATTAATCTTGATAGTACCTTACTGTCTAACAACTAGTTATGTTTTATAAATCAGTTTTTACCACCTAGATATTGCTGTTGTGGTTTCCCTAAACAACCACCAGGAGTTCATTTCTCTTTGAAAGTCAGTCTTGAAGCTTCATATCTGTCTTTTACTTTTAGTCGAAAGTTACCATTCAATTTCATAGGAATCGAAGGGGAATTTGTCTGAATAAGAAAAACTGTATGAGGATCATTTTGAAAATAATGTTGGACCTGAAATAACTAGGGAGATGGTTGATATCAAATGGCTGATTGACTATGATGAAAAGGACCTTGCAATGAGTAAAAGTTGTCTTTTATTGTCAGTGTTAGCTTTCACGCATTCATATGGTGCCTGAGAGCAAATAATTTCATTAACATTTGGAGTTATCATTATGAAATGCTGTTCTTTTCTATAGAAGTTTGTTGGGAAATTTTCCTTTGGCATAGTAGCTTCATGGCATATAGGTTAGCTTGACTGATTTTTCTGCAGCTATGGAAAGTGAAGCAATTTCATGATCTATATTGATATGAACTGAATTCATGTTATCTTCCTGCTTCTCTGAAGTGCACTGAGTCACAGAGAAAGTGTTACTGTGAAATACTGGCAAGTCTTTGGAGTGAATGCCAGGGATATAAGCAAAAACTTTCATGCCAAGTAACTGTATTTGGTTGTCAGATATGCAAGGATGAGAT
>NW_009661371.1:4759260-4800427 GCF_000708025.1 Charadrius vociferus
AGCCCTATAGATTTAGGGTCTAGATCTAGCAAAGCTCAACCTTTGTCTTATTTGAAAGATAATTTTCCAACCTACTTCTTTGCTTCTGCCTTCTTTTCTTTTCACTTATTCTTGGCTCTGCAGTTCTGCCCTTCCCTCATGCCAGCTTTGGTGCCTGTCAGACATTTATGGAGCCAACCGAGTTCCATAAGCTGGCAAAAAACACCTCCTCCTTCCCCACGCCCCCCCATCTTTTTATTTGGAATTAGTTTTCTGCTAGATTAATGTTTTGAATTCCCTTACATGGAAGGCCCAGCAAATGTCAGGACTAGTTCAAGGCTGATACAAGTGCATACCAGCTGGGGTGGTGCACACGGAGGAAGCAGTGGGATCAGTGCCAGCTGGAGACAGTGAGCTGCTGGATGTTAGTATCGTCCAGTTCTGTGGGGTTTTTTTTGAGAAACGAGAGTGAGAAACAGCCTCCTTAAGTGCTTCCAGTAGCCCAAGAACAGCTAAACATCTCTAATAGCTGGCGACAGCTCCGTTCCTCCAAAGTCAGGGAATATGTATAAATACTTTAAAACAGGATTTTTGGCTAGTTCTCTCTTCTAAGTTCTAGAGGCACTGAACTGTTGCCAACTCAGGGTAACATTAAATGAATTTGAGAAATGCTCTTATAAAATAGCATAACTTTTCCAGTGACTGTCTAAGTATCTGATACTACAGCTGAGGCAGTTTCAGTTGAGTTCAGTCCTTAAAATAATGTATAATACGGTGGTGTGCAATTACGTCTGTTAACCTTGATGTAGAAGGTAAGCCCCAGGAGGAAAAGTCCATGATAATGCCTGGTATTAAGATATATTGGTAAATAGGTAATCCTGCAATTGAAATTCCTCTTCACCATACCAATACTGTCTATGTCAGAGAATATAATAACCTCATACTTTTGACCCAAACAATCAATTTTAGGGAGGCTTACGAGTCCTTCCCAAGAGGGGAATAAACTGATAATGGAATCATATTTCTTTCACATAATCCTGATAACTTCAAAGAAAGAAAACTCTGTTCCCCTGAACACAGTGTGAACCAAGCAGTGAAAAATAATTTCCTTTTTCACAGTTCAGAGCATCTTTCCAGCTGGTACTTTATCCAAAATTTTTCCTAGTTGTTTGGTATCTGAATGTTAGGGCTTTCTTGTTGCTTTTTTTTCTTTGTAGCTATCTGGTCTGTCTTCTGAGCCTCATGTTATGAGAGGTCCCAGAGAGCACTCCTTTGTTTTCTAGACTGCTCATCCAGAAAGTCCTTGTCAGCTGAATTGTTTTCTGCAGACAGAAAGTGAAACCGGCAAGAGCCTTTCAGCTCAGTAGCTGAAAAAACAGGTAGTAGGTGCAGTCACAGTTCACTTTTGGGGAGGGTAAGGAGGTGAGCAAAGCCTTGGTCTCAGTCTTGCTGGTAGCTTAGGCACATATGAATTGGAAGTATCTGGTAAGAAAAGCAGAGATCCAAAGTCCTCAGCAGCCTGTCTGAAGACACTAAGTAAATGTGAATACAGTTCTGACAGCAGTGAGGTGTCTGTCATTTCAAGTTCGCAGTGGAAAAATGGCAGTTTCTCGGGTATTTTTAATGCTGTGAAAAACAGATTTCATGAGGAGGATATTTTTTATCAGAGTATCATGCAGATTGGGTATTCCTAGCCAGCGATAAAGTTGGATAGTGTTCAAGAATACTATCACAACGTGGCTGCAGTTCAGTCACAGCCATCATTCCTGTCTTGTGCATAGCTGCCTTCCCATGCAGGCTGTTTTCCTCCCTGTTCAGTCTGCTTTGTATTTCTTCTTCTCTCTAGGGCAGAATTTGAGCTGAGCGACGCCCATGTCTTCCATTTTTCATGGGTTCTAAAAACTATGTGACTAATAAATAAGCTTAATGTCACATGCAGAATGGATGCAGCTCCTGTGTAATAACAGCACTGACCTGTCTTATACTTGTCCCAATATAATAATTATGTCCTGGAAAAAACAAGTTGTTTTCTGAAAATTGCTTGCAAGTTCTTGTCTGTTCCTAACGTCCTGTAGATGGGATGTTGATGAGAACTCTGTTTACTGTCTTGGGACTTTATAAGCAAGGAAAAGAGGTTGGGGATGAATGGCGTAGCTGAGACAATTCAGAATGCCCTTCCTAGAAATTCCACTCTTGATTGGTTTCCAGTATGCTCTGAGTAGCCTCTGTCACAGTTTTAGGGAAAATCTTGCGTAAGTTCGTTGGAGCATGCCTAATGAGAATGGTGTATCAATGCAGTCCTTTTTTTTTCAGTTTGTAGGAGCTTTGAGGATCGCTGTCATTCTAGACAGGCTCTTTACAGAACTTAACTACTCAGCTCTTTGAAAAATCTCTGCTGGACACATGCAAGTGACAGGCTTTTTCAAGTCTTTCAAAAGGTAAACAGTGGTGAATAGTGACTCCCTAGCAAATTTGGAGCTCCACCTTGAAGTTTAAGAAACACTAGAATTGATTAGTACAACAGCCAAACTAATGCATTTTTAGGTGGACTTCTCTCCCTGTCCCCCAAGCTCTCTCAGGTGTTTACAAAGTTCTTTGTTTAGCTACATCTAAACAGAATTGCTGAATGTTAAAAACAAAACTCCCTCAAACTCATCAGTTTGTGCAGACACCCAGCATGGAAAATTTGAGCCAAAATGATAGTGCCAATGAAAGTTATGAAAATGAATGAAGACATGGAATTTCACTGTCCTAACACCTCCTGTGCCACCTGTGAAGAGCTTCATGTTGCAGGAACCAGTACAAATTGGAACTGATGCATACAGATGGTGGAAGGAACTGCTTTCAGTCTGGTTGCTTCTTCTGTCGCAATTCTCAGCAAGCTTTGTTGTCCTTATACTGCCAAATAATTTTCTTTTGATATACACAAACAAAAAACTCAGGAGCTAAACCCCAAGTACTCTAGAGACTGAATATTGTTCTTTCCAAATGTGTGCAACTTCCAGATAGTTTCAAGAATACAGCATTTATTACAGGAACTTTTTATAACAGATGGCAGAGAACTGAGGGAAGATTTTCATCCAGATATTCCTTCTCGTTGAAATAATTCAGTCTTCTCTCCCTTACCTTTGGCTGTTGTTAAATAAACTTGATAAGACTCAGCTCGCTAACCCAGGACATGCAAAGCTCTGCCTCTTTGCTCAAGCACCACAAGAAGTGGCAGCAACAGCTGTGGGGATTTTGGCAGCGTTAGCAGCTCTGTACCAGGCCAAGAGTACGAGACTACCAGTCCACTCCCTTCTCTCCTTCCATAGGTCTAAAAGCAGGTTTTGAAGCCTTTATTGTCTCTGATTACAACACCATCCCCAAACTGCAAACCTCAGTCTCATGTCCTTCATGCCACAAAACCTGTCATCTCGACTTCTATCCCTTTAACCCTTCTGTTTCTCCTGCTTGACTTGATGGTGGGGAAAGCTGTACTCACAGGTGGCTCCAGATGTGCAGAGGCATCACCCCCACAGAAGGGGTGTATCACCTCATAGGGACATTAGCCACTGTTGCCAGGAATCACTTGGAAGTACTTTAGATTGATGGCATGCATGTGTAAGCAACACTCTCAATGGCAATTATTTTACACTGGTGTAAAACAAATTTAACTTAGCCTGTGTAAAATTTTGTAGGCAAAGATAGGAAATACTTGTTGCATGCAGAATGAATGGTAATGACAGTAATAAATATTGAACACGTCTAGAGTTGCTTCATTGCTGTGTGTTTAAATTGTTTTCTCAGTGCAACATTTCAACAATCGAAGAGCCAGCAAGCATTTAAGTGGAGCAATAGTGGAAAAAAAAATAATTCTTGAGACCTAGTTGAAAAATTTTGTGTGACTAAAAACAAAGATGAGAGCTGTATATATACTGTTTTTGTACTGCCCAACTGTGCATTGTAGATGTAGTTTTATTGTTGATGCTTTTTTATCAAGTTTTTACTTTTCTGTACTAAAATATACGTACTTATATTTACCACCGATTGCTGTTGCCTTTGAAAGGGGGTCCCTGTATTGCAGGAAGTCACAGCTTTTGGGCTTAGTTACAGCATTCTCAGTAGAACAAGGACCTGGATATTTCACTGGCGGTTAACTCCTATCCATTTTCCATAGAGTGTTGATTTACTTCACTTTCTGCTTAACAAACTTGAGATTATTTTACTTTTCCAAAAACTCAATACAGGATATCTGCATTTTGAACAGGTGAACTAGAGGGTACGAGGATAAGAAAGGCAATATCTGAATTGCCTCTAGGTGGCAGTGATTCATTATTTCTTAACATCCACTAAATTGGCTGTTTCAGTGTCCCTGCAAAGAGAGGCTTTCTTAGTTACAGTCTGAGGTTTGTTCAGTATTCAAACCATTTTGGATACCTCTTGAAATCCTAAACACTGTACTGTGATAGCATATACATGGTTGCAAATCAGTTAGTCCTGGAAATACGGACAAATGTGCTATGTGGCGTGGGTGCTGAGATTCAGCAGGTCTCTGATTTGTGTGGCCAGAGGACTTACAGCCAGCCCACCTTGTGCCCAGTGACTGTGGCATGCACAAACACAAACACAGAGCTGAAGGGCTCTGTAGCATATGCATGGTAAATTTAAACACTTTGGATGTACAATGTGGTGGACTGCACGTTTGTGTGAACTGTGGTCACTGGTAGCATTGGTGGTTGCTGGTAGATCTTCCTTTTCCTGGAAACCAATGGCTCCGAGCTGTGTTTTCTTCACATTTCTGCATCTTTCACATTCTGATGTGGCTGCACGCTAGCACAAATTGCTTTCAAGGTGTTTGTACAGCTGTTTGGGCTTGGTGCAATGATGGTATGTGAGATATTCTGTTCAGCTCAATGACTGCTTCTGTCACTTGAGCATGAGCAATGGACCACACTAAATGCTGCTAATAAAGAGATTACAGGCCCTCTAGTAAGTCCTTGCTGGCTGACAGTATTAATTGTAATGTTGAGGAGATGGAGATTGACTCTGCAATTGTAATTCAGGCTCTGATTTAACAATGTGTTTAAATCCATTACTTTTAGCATGTGCTTGTGTTAACTGCATTTGAGCAGTGTAGTCACTAACTTTCTTACATCTCAATTGCAGAATGTTTTCACTTCTATGAACATCCTTAATTCCAACCTAGGAAAGTGCTTTTTGTGCATACAGAAAGGAAAGCATGTCCTGAAATGCTTTACAAATTGGGGTATATATCACCAGCTCTGGTACTGTGGGTTAAGAGAAAGAAGAACAATTTTGAGTTGCACGGGTTCCTCAACGTTCACCAGAAAAATGTTTTAAAGGAGTGTTCTTGTTATGAGAAAAGCACATGTCCTTCTGAATTTCATCAGTTTCCTGTTCTGGATAACAGTGCAAATGACTTCTTTTATAAACACGTGACACTTTTTAACTCTATGGTCTGCATGGCTAATACTCCTAATAGCTCATCAGTAAAAGGACAGCGTAAGAATCATGGTGGGTCTCAATAGCCTGAGAGTTGAATGTGTCAGTAGAAATGTTTTGTGGATTGTGCCAAACAAAGTAAAATGTGGAATGAGTAAACAATTTTAAACTGACTGAGAAACAAATGATATATTTGGCAGAGGTTTCTGATACAATATATTTTGGCATTAAAATTTAAAATTACTCTGAATACGTCTCTCTTAGAAAACACAGTTGTGATGAAAGACTTAGCAGCTTGATGGATGTGAATGAATAAGTCTCATAAACTGAGATACTGCAACTGGGATTGCTGCATTAATAGGAATGAGATTATCATAGTGTTAAATCATACAGCTATACATTTAAAAGTACGTACTGGGAAAAAATGCATATTGTATAATATGTCTTTGTCTTCTGGTCTCAGCCCAGCTCCATCACACTACATCACAAATATGAGCATTGGTAGATTCTGACAGCCTCACACGAGAAGCAGTTGTCAGAGGCAGGTTTAATAACTGATTACATAATTGCTTTTACTTTAATAAACTACCATGTTTCTTGCTGCTGATACTAATGGAAAAAAATAGGAGCTGGCATAGAATTTTGTTACCAAAGTTGATGTACAAAATAGTATTAAAGAAAGGTTTTTGATCGAAGCCAGTGTTTCAGGGAAATTTCACTTTGAAAGGAATTTTATCCATCTTTAAGGTAATTACCGGTTTTGGACATACGCTAATTTCATATTCACATTCTGATTTCATAAGGTTGTCTCTGGCTAGACAATTTTCCTGAGACTGAGCAAACACTATTAAAGATGTATCCCAAATGCTGCCTTCCCTAAATGTGAAATTTGTAAACTAAGCCCTCTGAAATTGCCAACAGAACAAGTATAGCTGTTTCCTTTATCCTTTTCTTACATACTTATGCAGAAAAATGAGAAAATATGCAGATACTCACCATCACTTTGATACATGTATAAAGACAATAGCTTCAGAAAAACTTGGGTTGTAAACCAGGTTCTGTTATAAACCTACTGTGATTTGAAGGTGTTCCATATTTTGCTATGAAGGGCATCAAACTGAGATAGATATGATTCTATAATCAAATTCCAACTTCTTTAAGGAATTTCTGTAAAATCTGCTTGTTTTGATTAGTATTAGATTATTTTTCCCCATTCTGAGTCGTAGGTGACATTTCTGCCTCAAGTATGAGGTATAACACTGGTTTGCTGTGTGGGAGGTTTTCAGGGGAGGATGACAGTGGCTTTGTGAATCGCCCAGAGAAGCTCTGTGTGCACTGTTGGCTGATGTTCCTGTGAGAGACAGAGTCCTGCATGTCCCCCAACATGGAGCTTATTTACAGGCTGAAGCCAAAGTTTCCTTACAGGAACACAAGAGTAATGTCACCTAAAACTGCTCATTAGCTTACGCTGATGGGTGTTTTCTTAACGTAACTTTATCTTAGAGTTGGCTGTGTCTGTGCCCAACCTATTCAACAGCATGTGCGCTCATGAGCTTCTTAACGTCATCCCTCAATAAGTGGTAGCAGCTACTATAGCAAGAGTTACTGAATTATTATATGCTTCTTTAAGGATAGGTGAACTGATTTAAAAGAAAAAAAAATCCCCTGAACATTCAAGCTGAGGCTTGTAAGAAGGATTGAAATGAGAACCCTCTCAGAAATTCCTTTCCACTCAATGGGATCGTCAACCAATGTTGATGAAATGCTTGTCAATGCTGCTTTAGTTTAAGTATGCACTGATCTCCTTAGTTATTTTGATTTTTCCTTGCACTTATATGCACATCAACAGGTAGACAGTAGTGAAAAATTAAGACATTGGAGTGCTGGTTAAAAAGTCTTTGATTACGTATATTGTCTTCAAAATATGCTCTTTCAAGGATATGTGTTAATTCTGATGACATTTGAGTTTTTCAGAGATTTCAGAGTTCTTTGGTTACTTTTGACCAGACAAAGAGAATGGGAGGAAAAGAAATACTAAATAAAACCAAAACAGCCCCCAAATCTGAATTCTTCTATTTGGAATACGGACCCTGGGACGTTTTGCAATAATATCTGAAAGGCTTTGGTTTTGTCCCAATAAAGCATAAAATATGTTTCAAATCTTAAGCTGACATGTAATGCAATTATCTACTTAAAACTAGCTTTAGATTTTTTTACTTTAATTTGAGTCTGCATTTTGGTGTTATTCCTTTCAACGCAATTGGGTGCTTAATGCTTGCATTCAGAGGTACTTTTTTTTTTTTTTTCTTCTTCTTTATTCTCTGAGTTCAGTGAAACCGATGACAGATGGTCAGTATTTTCCTACCTCGATAAACATTCAGTGATGAACCATTCAAATGGAAGGTCTGCTGGAGGTCTGTGTTCCTGACCCTTCATCACCTTCGTTACTTGTCACTCCTTACTGATTGTCAAGGCCTAGGTGCGTGAGCAAAATCAACTGCTTTGTGTTACTTCTCTTTTTTTTTTGGTACTTTTCAGACTGCCAAATGTGAATGTTGGATTTATAAAGAATAAAATAAAGGAGCTAGTTCTGAATTAGATAAATTTTGGGTTTTGAGGATGAGCAATTTGGCATTAGCTTTGTATTTTTCCAGACAAAACATATTCTTATTTTCTTTCTAGCTAGAAAGAGCCTGTGTTCAACTTTCCTTAAAGGAGTGTTCATTTCTCTGAAATTAATTCAAGTGGAGTGGATCTTATGAGATCAGATGAAGATGTAAGATTTTGACACCTATTTAATCTAAAACAGGATCTCAGGTATGGCCTCGAGTCCTAATGTGTAGTCTAAAATCAATGCTGTTATAAGAGCAGCCTTTCCATCTTTTTTCTGTTTATTATATACTGAATATATTAGTGGTGAAATAGAGTAGTTATATATATAATCCTCCACTTTGTCACCTTAATATGAAAAGAAAAGAGATATTTCTTAATATGTGATAAGCAAATAATGGTAGCATTCCCAAGTTCATTCACCTGTATTGTATCTGTGTTATGAGAGTTTACTGGTGGCCAATCACTACAGCACACCCAGACAGCCAACAGGTTTGCACCTGGTTATTGCCTCGCAGGATGTAAACCACTTTGTGTTCCAGCTCAGACACAAATGGGTTCTTTCTGGATTTGTGAAAGAGAACAGCTTTACCACATAAAACAAATCTATCTTCCTTCTAGTAGCTAACAAAGGAGCAGCTCTGTGTGATTGTCTCAGGTGAATGTTGCATTTTGATTCCACTATTTGCTCAGTAATGTTCCTTCAAAAGTGTCTGTGCATGTTGACTTCCCAGCTACCACCCTGAGCATCTAGCTATGCTGCAGCTGGTTGTTTGTGAGGAAGTTCTCCAATGAATAAATTAGCAGAAACATTATTATTATGGAAAGGAAAATACAACCCTTACATTCTCCTTCAACATTTATATTCTGCTCTGAGTCTTGAAACCGCCATTCTAAAGTCAGGATGAGTGTCTAGGTAAGAGTCTGAGAGTGAGAGTCAGGTTAATGAGCAATACTTTCCTTCCATAGTTACAAAGAATCCAGCTGACAATGTGGACATGCAAAAAAACACACAAAAAAAGCTCTGGAATCCATCCATTGTAAATTGGTATTTACACGATATTTTGCCCAAGGCCAAGTCCTTGAGCAACCTGGTCTAGTGGGAGGTGTCCCTGCCTATGGCAGGGGGGTTGGAACTCGATGATTTTCAAGGTCCTTTCTAACCTAAACCATTCTATGATTCTATGATATTGAAAAAAAAAAATATTTTACGGCAGTGATTTTTTTTTTTTTTGTTACCAGTTGATCTGTGATAACTGGACATACAGGATGTTGGACTATAACTTCATGGTGGTGAGGTTTATAAGTTTGTCAAGATTTATTTAAACCATGTTGCGTTTCACTTTTAGTTGAAACACGTTTTAAATTGTGTGTATTCATGCCTTTCAGGTACGTCTACTATCATAGAGGCTGAGAAGCAGGATAAATTATCCCTTACTGAGCACAGTGCTGACAAGCTAGACTGATCATTTAAAAATTAGTTTAGGCATTTCTATATTGCAGGGAAATTGCCAAAGCTTATTGAGAAGGAATTAAAGCCGGTCCTTCCTCCTCCTCTTCTTCATTGGCAACAGCTGCTTCAGTAGCTCTGACTCAGTCTTATGACTGTGCGGTTCCCCTTCTGCTTCCCCTCTGCCTGCAGCTGACTTGGGCTGTCTCACTCCTGCCTACCCCCTCGTTCCCATTTTGCACTCTGCATCTTTTCTTTCTTTCTTTTTTTTTTTTTTTTTTTGTACCTTGCTTTTTGAGTGAGATAAATGGAATCTCATGTTACCTGCGTAAGCACAGGGCAGATATTTCTCACTCGTGCTGGCATTTCCAAAGTAGCTCGAAGTGTTGCATGTCCAGCTTTCACTGGCCTTTGTACCCACAGTGCCATACATAGAGCCTCCTTTGAAAATGCCACTGGGAATTTATATGCTCACCTGGTATACTGTGGTCAACAAATCCCTGAAGGACTGTTTCTCGCTGCCAAAGGGTGCAGCCCATATCAGACTTCTCCAGTGGTAAAGGTGTTCCCATTCAAACACCTTCCTGCCTGCCGCACTTCGATGGTCCCTTAATCGTGCCGCTGCGATTCTGTGTGCAGTCACGCTCCAGAGCAATCTGATTTAAACAACAACAAACAACCCACACCATTAAGTTGTCTTACTGCGTAATGGCAGGTGCATGACTCGGGCCTGGGGAGAGCAGGTGTTTTCCTAAAATTGCTTTGGTGTTGGAGAAATTACAACGTAGGACTATATCCTAAGATGTTTCTGAGCATAAAAAGACTGCCTGTGATTGCTGTTTAGAAAAGTGCTAGGAATAAGTTAAAATCTCCCTCTACCCCAATATGTAAAGGTAATATATTATTTCAGGAGAAACCTGAGGACTTTTTATTTGAATTATGCCAGAGCATCCTGGCCTGACAGGTGTTTTTATTAATATATTTCTGGTGTTGGGGAATAAAATCAGATTAGCTAAAGATTTTTCTGTTTGCTAGATCTGGTTAGAAAGATGATAACACAGACTATATGCAAGAAACATGGTGATGATGACATAATATATGTCTGAAATGATACAATGTTTTCACAAATCAAAAGATGAAGGGATAGCTTATCTTCAGATTTTAGCACTTGCTGCTGCAGTATGAATTATATTGTATAATCTTTACTTCCATTCTGAAAATTGTCTGCAGTCACATATATTCAATTTAGGGGAAAAGCACATAAAGTAAATTAGGTTAAAAGAACTCCTAACTCTGCATTTTGTAATGCTGATTTAATAGAAAGCAGCCCAAAAAGAATACAGTAATGATAGGGCATAAATGTTAGCATTATGTATAAATAAATGTCAGGCATAAGTTTTCTTCTAAATTTGCCTTAAGAACTGAGTTAGGATGGATGTCCCTTGTGACCATAAATACAGAATATCTGACAAAGGCCTGGCAAGCACAAAGTTTATCAGAAAGCAGGTGATAGGAAATCATGTAACATTCAAGACAGATCTCTCTTGAGGAATCTTCACCTCCCCCAACCCACCCCCCCAGCTTGGTGCAGATGTGATTGATTGTAATGATGAACATCTTGGGTCCCCCTGGAGGCAGAGGGCTGGGAACTGGAGAAAGGCTACATATGGGAAGTTTCTGAGGAGCAGGGGGAAAGCTCAGTAAAGAAATTTGGGGAAAAGAAAGACCAGATGGTGCATGAGGTAAATCACAGGATCTGTGATTAACCTGACTACCAGATTCAGAAATTAAAGATTTCTCTGTTTAAGTGAAGGTTTTGGTTTTTATCCTAATAAGATATATGAAGAAGTTAGAGGTTGCAGTTACTTGATACAAGCCAGAGAAACCTCTTATGTGTTAATTTTCCCTCTCTTTCCTTCATCTTCGGAGTTTGTGTGGTGACATTTTTGAGATGATTATGAGGTGTAAAACCATGAAGAACTCTTTTAACCATTAAATGTGAGAGATTGGTACACTATGATTTTCTGACTGAATGATGATAATAAGTGTACAGGAGACAGTTTTGACAATAGTCTGGTAAACAGAAAAGTATTATATTATTGTTCATTATCTTATGAATTGAAGGAACTTGCTAACTGTAGCTCCCATTTTCTCTTTGAATTAATGTTTAGCTAGACTTAACCAAATATATGTGCTGGCTACAGTTATTGTATTAAGTAAAGTATAAATTATGCTTTTAAATTACAGTAAACCAAGATTAATAGAAAGATCAATAATTTAATTTTCAGGTGTATTAATGTGTCTGTGAAATATATGTTCTGGTATCTCCTGCAGTCTGATTTGTATTTTTAGGCAATTTTAGAGAAGAGAAGATCACATATTGATACTGATTGCTCTATCCAATGGTAAATTAACATGTGGAGACCTGGCTTTGTGAATGATGGCTGCTTTTGAGGTTGTGAAAGCTAAGCTCTTATAATTTCATGTTTGTAGAATACATCCTCTTACATTTGTGGTCAAAACCGTTAGCAAAAATTGTTGTGTTTATGTTCTTTATACATAGTGGTGATATCTTCTGCTGCGGATTTCATCTTGGGAGCAGGAGGAGAGAGCTGTCCTACTGGGGAGAGAGCCAGGGACCAAGGGTCAGCACCATGAGTGCAGTCAGCATTGTTCAAGTCACTGTTTTTGGCAATTGGACACAAGGGTCCTGATAGCAGCTGTGGGGGCTCCCGCCTCTCCCTTGCCCTGCTGACTCTGCGCAGCGTTTCTAGCTGTAGATGGCATTAATAGACAAAAAAAGAAAAAGGTTATAATGGTATGTTTGTCCAAGTTCACGATTGCTATGTTTCCATAGACATGACGCTTGATTCTCACATGAAAGGAAAAGTTGAAGGGTGGTTGGTGATGGAGTGGCTGACCTGATGGCTGGCTGGTGGAAAGCTAGAGAACACCTATAAAAATGTCTGCTCCTGAGTGCTGCTCACAGCTGTGAAATTTTTAGGAGATATTCCGAATTAGCTGAGTGTGAAATATGATTCTGAGGTGATTTGAATTTTGTGGACTGCAGCAAAAAATGGCCAATAAAATGGTAATAATAGTAAGAAAGAAAGTTACAAAATGGTTGTTAAAAGCATAACTCAACCCAAAAAGTAGTTCTTACAAAACCATAATTGTCTTGTACATGGTTTTCAACTGTATTATCTCAGAATAACTAATTCTGAATATTTTTAATATATGGAAAGAAATAAATTATTTCATGGCAATCTTGATTTTTTTTTCTTTTTTTTTTTTTCAAATCTATGGCTGTTATTAGGCTAATGGAATAAAAATGGAAATTTTGTGGTGTGCTACACATCATTGTTCCAATTTCATTGCCAACCATTACTACAAGGAGCCCAAAAGACATCGAAAGAGGGTTTGGTAGCTTTGAAGATGCATTGAACCAGGCATGTATGTGTTCAGTTCTGTTAAGTTGCATGTGAATTACCTGGTATATTTAATTTCTTTATTTATAGTTATTATACTTTGTTGTATAGTGAGGAAATGGCATGCGAAGATTATTCTTTCTTTCATTTCTAGCACAACAGATCTTGCAGGGAATATACATAGGCAAGAAATTCTTATAAAATCCGATAGATCTTGCTCATGGAGATTTGGCTGGTAAATTTTAAAGGTCCCTTATATACAGAGTGCAATAGCTGCTGTGGGATGTTTAAGTTTCATGGAGTTGGCGTGTTTTTTCCTTTGCTCAGGCTAAACATCCAGGCAGCTTTCCCTGTGTCCTCCAACCATTGCTTGAATTTCTGAAGTTGTGAACACTGTTTGATTAGCAAACCCTATTATAAAAAAATTATATGCTTTGAGAGTAATTTTCTTATGTGCATTCAGCAGAAGGATTGGCACCTGAATTGATAGCATTACTGATACTTTTATTGTGTTTTATTGGCAAGCCCATGCATACGTCTGCCAGTTGGGCCTACAGTGTAGGTTGTTTAAAGAAGAGTTACGCATAGGAAAAAACCACACTTGGTTCTAAATATTTGGCTGTAGTTTCTACAAATAGCAAGCTTTTTATTACAGCTAAAAAGTGTAAAATAAAAGAGGGTAATTTTTTCTAGTTTGCCCTTTACTAATGTAACCAGTTTTGCAGTGGGTAGATCTTTCACACAGCAACAGGAAAGCAAAAAAATTTTTCTTTGGTTGGAAAATTTGATTACAAAATCATAAAAAAAAATGGCAGGAGCAGGAGTTACACCTTAAAGTATTTTTTAGAACTAAGCTATGGTTGTTTTGGAGTTTTTGGGGTTTTTTTTGGCGGGGGTGGGGGTGGGGGCAGGGCTTCAGAATCTTTATATTTCAAGTTGGCAGCATCCTGTTAAATTGCTTTGCGAGAGCTGGGAGTGTGCTGGCTGATGAATGCATACTTGGTAGTGTGTGATACCATGCATATAAAATGGTTTATTGAGCAAAATAAACAATTCTCTGCAGTCTCTGACAGACAATTCTACATTTCTCTGCAGTCTCATAACTGACAGCTATGACCAGTCAAGTAAAGTCTACCTGTGCATTTGCAATGGCTTCTCTCTATTTCGTATAATTTAACCCTAAATACCTCTTTAGTAGTGCACACCTGTCACTTGTTTTGTAAGTTGGAATTTTTTGATACTCTGAATCGTATGGTATTTTTCTGCCTCCTCAGACCAGAATAACAATTTCTTTCATAATGTAGACATACAGTGTATTTTAAAATAATATTTAACTGGAAAGTTTAGGCCTTCATAGGCCTTCTGCTTATCTTTCTAATATCTCATATGAAGCTGCTGTTACTTCCTAAGTAGAAGAGATGTAAATTTTCTACCCATTATTTTCAGTTAGCATAGGGAGGGCTCAAGAATTGTGTGCTGTTTAGTTGTTACTTTTAAAGGAACAAAATTTATGCAATTTATTTTCATCATCCAATTTTCTTATTTTCTAAACAGAAAATTGGCACTTAGAGCAACGCAGGGGCCATAACTTTTTATAAAGTTTTATTCTGGCTTGAGAATTTATTTTGTACCTGCTAAGTACATAGTTTTATTTGATCCTTGCCACTGACTTTGTGTCTTTTATTTACTTGTGCCAAAGTGTGTAGGAGGAAAGAGTAGAGATAACAGAGCCATTATGACTTCATCCAATATGTCAAGCCGACTTCTAAAATTTAAAATGGTCTTGTTTTTCTGGTACATGGATTTTAACAGGATAAAATTTCTGCACTCTTGCAGAGTCTTCCAGCATCCTTCATTAGTACTAAGTCTACTGAAAATAAAATGAATAGAATCTGTACCTCAATGATAGCTGTGCAGTTCTGTGCTCATTATTTTTGAAATCTGAACAGTCAATATTCAGCTAGAGATGAGAGGTTGATTAAAATCAGGCTAGTCTTTTTAAAGTATCTGGTATAAACAATGTATATGGTCTGTTGACAGCTACTTGGGAATTTTGTGTTAATGAAGAAAGTTCAGAAGGTAGAGAGGTGCACAAGGCTGAGTGTGTTCGAGGTGTTGCACTATTTCTGCTTGGGCTAACCACCTTCAGCATTCCTGAAAGGAGAAAACTCTTCAAAAAGCTTATCTTATGACTGGTAGATTTCAAAACACTTTGCAAAAAGGAAAAATGAGCTTATTCCCAATCTACAGCAAGATAATTTGTAATCAGGCAAGTTCCCTGCCTTGTAAATGACCTCTTTGCAGAACCCCATGGAAAAGGTCGTTGAGAAACCCCGAGTTTGTGCTGAAGAGGAACAGTGCATGGAAGTGCAGACAAAGTAATGTATTTTTCCCCTGTTATCTTTGAGGTAGCTTTGTAATGATATCCTGGGTTAGTGTCAACAGGGAAGTGCCAGCAGGGGGCTGGGTCATTGTCCTATTTTCTTTTTTTTTAAATGGTGTTAGGAAGAAAAGGCTTCATACTACAAAAATTAATAACTGAGACAGCCAGCTTATTTTTTGGTAAGTTTACAGTGCTCTGTTTTTCCACCAGTGAGATATTAAAGTTTTATTATTTCCATTTGACAACCTCCTCAGCACCCTCGTACATTAAAATCCAACTCCACTTCCCTAATAAAACTGTTAATTTATAACTATTGTGAACTTCTGTAGCATGGAACAATATTGATTTTTTTGAAGCTACTTCTCACTAGACGTGTTAAAATAAACAATCTGATTTTAGAAAAAGGCTTTATATTTAAATTGAGCAAGAAGGTGCTTGAGCTTATTGCTGTGTTTTGAGAATTTGAAGACTCTTATGAAGACTTAAACAGACTCAGGCTTGCCTATGGCAATGCATAATAGTTTTTATAGTTTTCAGTCAAAGAATTCAGCATAAAGAGTAAAACCATTTCATTTTTTCCAGTCACTAAGAGAACAATTAACTGTTTGAGCAGGTCACGATTCTTGGCTCCCAAGGGCAGATTGTTTAGACCCATTGGGTCACTTTGGCAAACAGGCCACATGCATAGAATTAGACTGTCCCATGGTACTGCAGAATCTGACACACTGGCTGCAATTCATTGTCTACGTGGAATTGTCTAGGGCTATTTGAGGTGCTCTCAGGGTATCCAAGACATCTGTGCACAACTGGCAAATATGACACAAGACCAATGGGAGACCCATGCTGTTCTCGCACACCAACGGAAGGCCAAGCTAAAAGCCCTAAAGCATTTGAAAGGGCACTAGTTGCCTGTGTATGGGCAAGTGTCTCAACCCCACCAGTCAGAGAGTTGGAGAATGAGCAGCTCGCTGTTCTTATTGAAGCCCTGAGTGCATAGTTAGGGTGTTTTTGAAATTTTTGTTTCTATGCTTCTTCCCCTATTCTTCCTATTCCAAGCTTTCTAGTCATTATTGATCTGTTTTTTTGTTTTTTTTTTTTTTTCTGATGGGGCATTTTGGCTTGGCAGATGTAAAGATACATATTTGGTTTGGTCTGAAACATTTATTTTCCTATTTTTCACATTTTTAAAAATTCCCCAAATTCTGGAAGATAGTTTTGGGTTTTTATCTATCCATTAAACATGAACCCTGTCCATCACTGTAACAGGGGAAGAGTCCCCTGTGTTGTGTGCTTGGAAGTAGTAAGTTAAATAAACAGCCTCTGTGATGCAGCTGTTGGATGTAGTCATGATCAACTGCTCAGAAGTGAAAGGTGAAAACACTGATCAGAAGCAGAAATTGGATTTACTGAGGGGCAGAGTCACTAAGGGAAATTCAGACATTAGATGGTGCAGTGCGAGATCCTCTGTTTTATGATACAGTAATGGATAAGCTCACTTGCTGTCTTCCCTCGAGTGAGCAGAGAAGGGAAGCCTAAATATCCAAGGAAGAGCTGACGACTGTATCTCCCTAAAGTAGTGGTTATTTGTGATCACAACCTACTATTTTGGTGCATTTTCCGTAACAGGACATGCACTCTAATTAGAAGCAAGCTGCAAGGAAAATGTTTGAAAAGGAAATATTTTATTCACTCTTTTTTTGGAGATTTTTTTCCTGACCATCATTAAAAAAAATTACCAATCACTCATGACATAGAATTTGGTTTACATATCTGCAAGCAGAATTTGAAATCAGCTGGCTGGCTGGGGTAAGGACATCACATGTGAACTGTTGCTTATTAGAGCATTCCTGAATTATAGTGTAGCTTGTCAGTGTTAGCTGATGCCAACATACAGCTGGAGAGAGAAATGTTGATTAATGCAAACTTTATGGATTAATCAGTATGAGAATCAGTACCTCAGAGACTCAGAAATATTTGCAAACTCTGCTGTTCTGCTGCCCACAAATCTCAGACAGGTATCTTGATTGAAATTGTTGTGTGTTTTTTTTCCTCTGAATCACTAAGTAGTAAGTGAGAGATTGCTGCAGAAATAAAAGCGGTTTATTTTCAGTGACAAAGAAAGTGGGGAAGGAGGCCATAGGGACTGTTCTAATCTATCCTCCATGGTTCTAGTGAATGTATCCTTTTTTGTCTCGTATTTTTTTTTATTCACCAGAAAAAACAAGTGTTGTATCTCTTGTTGTGTGGTTTCCTGAATTAATTGTGTCTTTTGTGGACCTCTTACAGGCAGATTCAATTAAAAAAAATAATCCTATTGGGAATCACCTTTCACTTGATCTTGAGTTTTACGTGAAGGATAGTGCACTAATCAATGCAAAATAAAGTAAATGCTAAGAAGTGATGTATCTAATAATCTGCAGGTGAACAGATTTGTCTGAAATTTACTCTTTTGTCTGTTTTCTGCTGTTCACGAGCTGTACAAAACAAACATAATAACCCTGCAGTTAAGCTGTGTTTGCTTCTTTTTAACCTCATCAGAGAAACGTGAGGATGCTGGAACGTATAAAGGGTTTCACCTTCCTTCTTGTACATTTCCCAGCATGCTTGCACACCCCCTGCTGCCCTTTGCTTCCTACCATCTCTGGGGACTGGATCTGGTAAAAAGAATAGCTTAAGCAAAGAAATATTTATGATTGACGATTCCTTTTGCTGCCCTTCTTCAAAACTGAAAGCTTTGGTCTCAGTAGACAGAGGAATACAGTTATCCCCTTAGAAGAAACTTCGCAAAGTGTTGGCCTTTTTCAGCATGAACCTTAACTCTTATTAGTCTCAGTGGGAAGAAACAGGACAGTAGCTATCCTGTCCTGAGGTAATGAGGAATAGGATATAGAGATAATAAATATCTTTTGTAAATAGTCCCCGAGACTGATGGGAGAAAAAAAGCATTTGTGCAAAATCATAATAAACTAAAAATGTAAATGGTTCAAATTATTTTAGTGACTCTTAACCAAAAGAATATTAACAGTGAAGGAAATTGTATTGTACTGAAAGAATATTAATCAGTATTAGAAACAAATCTTCAGAATTTTCTGGTTCCAGCAGTTGTATCTATGTTCTTTTGCTGGAGAGCAGCCCAAATTCTGACTTCTGAGAGCTTGCATTTTCTGTAATTTCAGCCCAGGTTTACCTTTTGTGCACCAAAAAGTAAAGTACAAGTGGCTTGTAACCACTATGATTTTTGAGATGATAATCAGTTAAATATCTTAGTGATTTTTAAACCGATTTTCTTTTCTTAGGTTGTCAGAAGCCAGTCTACTCCATTGAAGCTGGTTTTGATACATGCCAGGGACAAGAGAAATCCTTGCATTTGGATCATTTAAGATAAGTACAAATTATGTAAGAAATTTGTTAAGGTCTTAAAGGAACCATTTCCAAACTGATCTTAATTCCAAGTAACAGTTGCTTTGTATTCTCAGACTATCCATTTTATATTCAGAGATACTCAGCGTAAGTGCTTTAAAACTAGATAAAAGAATGCCTTGATGCATTTCAAAGATCTGGAATTGCTTCTTTAAACACAAAACTCTGCTTACACTTTATAGTGGAGCCAGAAACGAAGCTCCATAAAATATGAAATCCTACTGTTAAAAAAGAAGCACACTCTCGGTGTGGTGGGGGTGTGTTGCATGGTCCTTGTTTTTATTGAGGAGTTGTTTTGTGATCCGAGAGCACATGGGAGCCACGGGTCCTCTTTGTGCCAGGCCTGGTACAAACCTGTAAGAAAAGGGACAGTCCCTGAATGAATTGTTCAGGTGTGCTGGGCTTTGCATTTGTGCTACTGGGACCTAAAAATCTCTTAAGCTCTATGTTCATTTACCTGTATTATCTGATAATATGCAGAAAAGTCATTGAGCGAGCTGTTCATAATCTTTCAGACAAACTTGTGCAGCATTGTAGTGGTAGGACCTGCAATACTACTGAAAAGCAAATGGCATCTGGGGAACTCTGCCTGCAATCTGATCGCCCCACGAACGTTACTGAGGGCAGATGCTATCTGGTTCTTGGATCCTGGTTTGGTTTTGTGTTTTGTCTTCAGACTCTCTCAAAATCTTTTCCTTCAGAGACACATTGAGCATTATATAACCCAATCTACTCAAAGTATGGCTGTAAATAGGACTATACGTCTCTATCCTGTCCTTGGGAAATGTTTTTGTATGAGCTTTGTTCTCGTTATGAAAAAAAAACCCCAAACCAAAACACACCACTTTGGTACAAATGTCTTTGATGATGCTTAATAGTTTTATACAGTATAAGAGAAAAATAATGAGGTCACCTCAGGAACCACAGCATTAGCAGCAGAATTACAGCTTCTGTAGAGTTTGCACTTTCTTTGTATTTACAGGGTGCCTTTGGTGATAATCTTTAAAAATTCATCTTCAGTTCTGTTTTCTTCAGCCATACGTAGCTAGGGGATGCAAACTAAGGCTTGGGATAATCACTGCTGTCCTACACTTCTCTACTGATCAGCCCCTTCAAGTAAGAGAGCGTTTTCTTACAGTGATAAAAAGTCTTGGGGCTGGTACAGTTTTGATGACCATTATTACAGCATTTTCATTCATTTTGTTTCTCCTGGTATAATTTTATGGCTTTTGCCTGACCTCAAATTTTGGTTTGATAGAACTTAACATGGCTCGCATGTGACACATTCTTATGTTGTCGAGACTTTTTACACATGGTCAGACTGAGATGAATGCCTGCCTGAAACAGGTATTCATTCAAATTGCCTGGAAATATGGTGCAGACAGAACATCAGATCTACCAAAAGTTTAGACGCTGGCCAGATTTTGATCTCAATTAAAACATGTGCGTTTGAAACTGTTGTCAGTGGCACTTATCTCAGATTTATATCTTTGTAATTGCAAACAGTGTCTGATCCTCTCCGGCTGGTGTGTCCCCTGAGATTTTCTTTACTTATGCTCTAGAAAGATTGTCCGTGTTGTATTTTATATAATCTGTTAGATACACGTCTCTCTTTGATCAATTTATTTATGACAGTTTTGTATCAGTCTTTATTAGGCCTACCCTGTTCATTACTGTAACTTATCCTAAAACTTTTTGAATGAGTGGCAGTCATAGCAAGGGAGAGAAATATCAGAATATTTTCATCTAACCCATTCAGATATGGGTACCTATATGCATCACATGGTAATTACTTATGTATGGGTTGAATATTCATTGTTATTTCCACTTCCGTGTTCAAAAATATACTGAACAGAAGTCAGAAGCCTTTACAAAGCAGGATCGTATTTGAAAGGAGTTCCTTAATGTTGAGTGTCCTGGATTAACATTTGTTTGCTGTCTGAGGGATAGGCCAGCTGTGAGGGCAAGGCTGCTCAGCAGTCCAGTCCTGGCTGCAACAGTCTTTTGCTCTGTGTGCTTTAGTCAATAATTCAGTCATGCTGGGAGAGGTTTTCAAAAGAGATATAAATTACCAGTTTCTGCGATGCTTTTGTAAAGTCCATCTTTGGAGGAGGAGTGGGCTATACTAGGTCTTGAAAGACGCTGAACCATCTTTTCCTCTTCTGACAAACATGTTCTGGTATGCCACCGTAGGCTTTGATTCATCCGCTATGATCTTGAACACTTAACCTAAGTACTCTAGTTACCATAGGTTACTGCTAAAATCAACAGAGGGTGATAACACTTACAGAATACAACTCAGGTAACTGAAGATGTGAACTGTCTTCTGGACTGGCCATTTTATCTCCATTTTAAACAGGGACCCCAGACCGACTTGTTTCCTAATTTAAAATGTGTTGAATTCAAAAACCTCAGGTTTCAGTACTTTGCAGTAAAAAGAGGTTAATATAATATTCTTTCCACACATACAAAGTGAAGCAAATGCTTTAAAAGTTGTGGAGGCATACCTGTATCTAAGATTGATAGGGCTATTTGCTTCAATTTTAAATCAAGTGCTGGAAGTACGTACTTTCTAACTGTAAAGGATTTTGTGAAGAATCATGCTTGTAGAATATTTGAAGATGTAAAACACTGAATAAATGATACTTTCTATTATGTTATGTTACTTTCATTTTGTGGGGAAAAAAAGAATTTGCTATACTGTAAAACAGGTGAAATAATACAAGAGAGGTCTCCAGTACAGTGATTGTGCTTTGTGATGAAGGAAGTGCCAAATGGTTGAGTGCTCCTAGGTGTACATGAGTCACGCTTCTGTTCATCTCATCCTGAAGTGAAATGCTTTGGAAATTGAGTATATGAGCAATGCTAGATAGTCAGGGAGATACTGGTAGAATAAAAAGTAAGTTGCTTGAAATTAATTATTTGGGAAGCACTTTGCAAAGCAGAACTGTAAAGGAGGTAAAATTTTCAGCTGGCTCATTAAAATGGGAGCACGTTATATTCATCAGTGAATTAGTGATTAATGTCTCGTTTTATTTTCATGTAAAGTACAATATATGAAAACTAATGTACGTCTATCTCCAAGATACGTAGCCTTCAAGTGGTTCATCTGTGAAGGTGTAGTTTAGTCACTCATTTATTATGAATTTCATCTGGTTATTTTCTTTTTTTACTTTGAAGATTGATTTCACTGTTTTGAGCTCCCTGGTATTCTGAAAGTTGTGTGTTTTCCAGCTAAACTTCGATCTGAATCCCACAATTTTGTATTCTCTATTTGATCATTCTTCATCAAATCGATTCGTATGGAATAATTTTCAGCTCTCAGTTAATTTGTTCCTTTTGTCACTTTTCTAGATGTCTGAGTCAAAAGCTAAAAGTATGAGTGCACAAGGGTAAGATCTCTGATAGCATTGAGGTGTCTGAATGTTTGGATAGGTTCTTAGTGGGCTGTTTTAAAGAGAACTGAGTCACCTAGCTCCCATAGTGATTTCAGGCACTGAATATCAAAACACAAAACCAAACAAAAACCCCACTCATTACCCCACTGTCCTCATGATATAGGCACCAAATCCCATTTGGCGTCAGTCATTGACATTTGTTATACTGCAAATACCTACATAGCTTCTACAGTTCAATGTGTATTAAATGGATATACATTTTTTGTGGACGTTTCCTCTGGAAGGAGACTCGAGTACGTTAGCAGGGATGGAGCATGGGAATCTTGGTATGGGCATTAAAGAAAACAGGCCCATGGGGTGCACTGAGTGTGTTTATCCCACTAGTGTTCAGTGAGCTGGACACTGAATAAATTTGGCTCAGTAAAAAACAGTGTTTCTAGGCATTAAGCAACCCCCGGAGGGTTAAGCAAGCAACCAAAGGGGGGTTCTCGGCATTGCAGTTTTGAATTTGAACACTTTGAATTTTGCCTTTGCTCCAGACCACTTTGTACCTCAACCTTCAACCTGTTCTTGGGTACCCCCAGCTGCAAGGGGTCACGCTGGTGTGCTGTGCTGTATTCAACTCTGTCTTCAGAACCCTATGGTCCATTTGCTATAAATAGTGCCCTCTGTGGTAAATTGTGCAGTGCAGTGTGGAGCAGTTGTCTTCAGGGGAAATTGTTTTACTGGGAGTCAAAGTCAAACTTGAGTGTTAGTGGCTACAGGGGAAACTGAGTTCAATCACTAACCTCCCTGTCCCCCCATTTCCATACCATCGATGATTCATTGTGTACCTAGATTCTTTCTGTTTCTTAATTAAGAAGCAATGAATTGAAAACTGGCATTGACTTTTCAGAATAGTGCAAGGGCTAAATTCCCTTGGGTTTCCACCCTTCCTGCAACTGAACGCTTCAGCCTTCAAAAATTTGTTTTGGCTTCTGAAGTAGGGATGTCATATCATTTTACAGTAGTGAGTGTTTCTTCCCACTTGTGGCAATGTGGAAATCACCACGGGGACCAAGATTGTTCAAGTGTTCAGCAAGAAAATCTATATCCCGTTCATAAATCTCTAAGTCAAATCTGAAATAAAAGCCATGCAGCAAACCAGAAAATGAATTTTATTTTAAATCGAAACAGGGATCAGCAGATATAGCCTGGGATTTGGAAATGATTAAGTGTAAGATTCAGTTAAGAAGTTTCACCTCTCAAGAAAATATAAAGCAAACATTCTTATTCCTGACCTATAGATCTTTACTGTGTTCAGAATAATAAAATGACTGATCCAATCCCATATTGATGCAGAAGATCTTGGAGCATTTTTTACTGAGACATGAGTCAATAATAGATTTTGCGGTTTGGGCTTTTCTTTTCTGGTTAAATCATGTTTTAGCTTCAGCTCCTCTCCCCCTAAATTCTAAGTCCTACTGGTAGTTGTTGAAATGTGCTGAAGGCTGTTTTTCATCTTATCTTCGCTTACATTAACGGGAATCTTAGTATAAATTGAGATTGCAATCCTGAAAGTCCAAAGGTGCTTGCTTTATTTCTTCTCCTGTAGAGTCATGTTCAGCAAAGAAATTGAGATTCAGAAGGACATGTATTGACTAAAGTATGGAAATCCAATGTCGTAAGTGGATAAAATTAGAAAACTGAATTAATGGTGTGTCTAATTGATTCAGTGTGTGCTTGCAGCTTTCGGCTTTGAATCCTAGAAAGATTTTCAAAGCCTGCTTAATCCTGTCTTCTAGGGACTCCTCCCTGTGCCAGCTATTAACCAAACTTTCCCTTCATTCGTCTTGTCTCTCTGTACTTGTTTTTGGGGTTTGGATCATGCTTTCCTCTACTGCAGTTAAGATGACATCTTATAGATCTTACTTCTCCAAATTTCAAAAGCCACACTGCTGGTAATGTTGCTGTATCTTGACTAATGATACCAATAACTGTCACGTTTGGCTCCTGTTTCTCTTTACTCACTTTGTTGAACAAAGGAAACAACTGATATTATGATTTAGCATAGCCTGTGCGGTATGTTGAGGTGGTACGAAGGGTATTCAGAGCACTGACATAAAACCCTAAAATAACCTTATACTTTGCATAAATTATGCGTCAGCATAAATTCCAGTGGGCAATTTGAATCTGGAAAAATACATGACGGAGGGGGACTTTGGCCATTTCTGGGAGGGGATGCTCATACTTTTGATGTGAAATGTTGCTGCTTTTACTCCATGGAGGAATCAGGTAGATTGGAGCACTCCTCTTAGTCTGCAGCCAAAGATAGGAATACAGGACTCGACTATTAATCCCAGTCTTCCGCTGTCAATGAGGCTGTTCACTGGCTGTCTCCTTCTCAAAAACAAAATGATAAGGAGTTGAAGTTACATTTGCAGACATACACACATTCGTGGAGAAGCTTTTCCCGTGGGGAGACAGGTGTCAACGTCAGGCATTTTGACCTTTGGGAATAGGATCCTGTGCATAGGATCCCTACGCTTTTCTGAAATTTCTCCATGCTCCCTCTCCTGCCTTTAATTTTCCTGTTGTGATGAATTCCTGTGACTGGAAGCTACACTTTATCAGTTGCTGTGCCCCACTGAAGGGAAGTAGGGGAGAGTTTTTAGCTCCTATTTCACCTAGATGCTTGGTGGGCAAAATTCTCCTTGCTTTGGCATTTTCCTGCGAATTGGAGCAAGGGATGCTACTTTTGATTTGATAATATTTCCACTAAGCTTTGTCAGATTTAAAACAGAATCACTCGAGCAGTGATCTCTGGAGAAAACCTGTTCAAATCAGAGCTCTCCCTGAGAGCGTGATGCATAGATAGGCAAATCTGCCCAAATTGGCTTTAATCCAACACTGGTCTTCCTAAAATTCACGTGTGGTTTTTACCTTTCATTGGCCTGTTATAAATGCATCTCCACTGAACAATTATGTATATCTAAAATTCAGAAAAAAATTATTTCAGTCTTCTGGAGCCTCAACCAGACATCATGGTGATGTAGCAGAGTGGAAACTGCTGCTTGTATTTGTGAGATCAAATGCTTTGTCTAGCCGTCTTGAAATAATTTACTTAAAACATCAATACTTGTTTTTTCCGAAATAAAGACCTAATGTAAAGTAGTCTTGTAGATAGGAAAAGGAAAGCAAACACAGATACTTGTTTTAGCTTAATCTGAAAAGTAATAATACTAACACATGCTGCTGCATCAATTCTGTAGTTAAGAGACTTAAGCATCTGGAAATGATGATGTGCTAGTGCTAAGCTTTTTTAATAGAATTGGGATCCTAGAGCTGGGAGGATGTGAAAAAATATGCTTAGCTTAGCTTCATGATGAATGAAGCATTTATTATTAATTAATGCTTTGGAAGATAATGGTGTAATAATGGCTTGCAAAGATCAAAGGGCATAAATCTCCAGGTTTCAGTTCACATAAAATTTATCTGGAGAAGTAATGCCATGAAAGTTGGTACTGAGGTTGGATAGGGAATTTTGAAAGTAATTCTGGAGATATTTCAAGATAAACTACTGTTTGGATTAAAAAGAAATACAACGATTTTGTTAACCTTTGTTTGCAATGCCCTTCATCAAATTATCAAATTATCATTTTTGCTGCAGGCTGTTTCTTTTTTCATCTGTACCCACACATCTCAGGATGAACTGTTCTGAAACTGGATTGAGCAACCTGGTCTGAAATCAGTTTTGACTCTGCCATCTGAATGGCAAGTTAGGCTAGAGCACCTCCTGCAATCCCTTCTAACCTGAATTACTCTATGATTCTGTGTTGTACTGATGAGACACCAGAACAGGGCCCAATTAACAGGGGATGTATTTGAAATGTCAGGTATACTGGAAATGCTGGCAGCTGCCACAGTACAGACAGAAGTATAATTGTACCTCCTAGCTTTAACTGACTTGAATGAAAATCTACTTTTCTAAAGAAAAAAAGAGGAGAAACAGATGGAAGTGAGTTAGGAAGGAAAAAACATATTGGTGAGATGCTTTAATTCATTGAATTATATGGTGCTGAAAACATAGTAGTAAAAGTTTGGGGACATTATTTTAGGAGGAATTAGGTACTAAGAGGTGTTTTGTAAGGGACAAGGTGACACTGGCCTGGAGAATGGCAGCAAGGCAGTCAGTAGCAAGGAGCTCTGGGGTGTTGCACCAGTGATTCTGCAGATCGCAGCCTATGTTGGCACTGCCAAAATGAGTTCTCACACCTAGGAGTTAGGCTGCTCTCTCTAGGAGGCAGGTAAGTTTCAGCTGTAGTTTCACTTCTCATCCTTCTTCTTTTTTTGTTTTTTTCCCTTTTTTCCTCTTGGCTGGTATTGATGTCATTGCTTTTTAAAAGGTAATTCCAGTATTTTCTCTGCTCAGCCTGACTGACTCAATTCTCGGTCGGTAGTCATCAGCACCTGTTTTGCGCACTGAACTGAATGACCTTTTCTACCTACTCAGGACAAATCTTTTTTTTTTTTTTTTTCCTTAGCAGAGACAGGCACTTTCTTCATCAACAGTGAACATGTCAATTTAAAGCTAAGTGGGAAAACTGAACTCTGGCACCCTAGTTCCAGCAGGACGCCTTAATTTATACACCAGCAAGTTGCATGGATTTACAACACACTTTTATTCAGGACAAAAATGAATAGTTGCCATAGTTACCACAAAATCACAAGATACTATACAAATGTGGAAGATAAAAAGCATTATCATTAAAGGACACATTTGCTAATGAATAAGAACAGCCCTTTCCAGTAATGTTTTAACCAACAGAGTGGTGACATCAGGCCAGTTGCTGTTATATGCAATGCTAAAGTTGACAATATTGAACCCTTCATGGTGTGACTACATAAACGTATAGCTAGTGCATTTCCAAATATGCCTCAGATGTATCCCTGGAATGTTTCTAGAAACTGTCATAGGCAAAGAAACTTGTGCTTTTACTCTTTTTCATACAAGAACATATTTTCTTTGTATGGGGAAAATATACTTATTTTGCATTGCTTATTTTTAAAGCATGAGAAAACCAGGTTTTCATACTTCTGGTAGACATAATTAGGCTTTATAACCTCTCCTGGTACTTTACATAAATGGCTTGACTTTGCTGAGAGTTGCACTGCTGCTGAAGTTGGTGAATCCTGAATATACCAAAAGTTTGGTGATCTAGTTAAAGCAATTGCCATGCTTCTGCTAGTTTGTGTTGGTAGGAATCAGATACCTATACATGGCCATCTGCACCACTATGGCGTCTTGCCACAGAGCGTAAGTGACCTGGATTTGGGTGGGTAAGACACACTGGAGAGCTTTACTGCAGTGTTTTCAAGACTGGGGAGTTCACTAGTGGAAAGGGAAGATGTTGACAGAGCTGCTCAGAAGTTTAGGAATAGAGGAAATTTCATAGACTACAGAGAAGAGGAAGAATGTTACCAAAGTCTGTCCGTACGTATAGCTAGCTTTGAGAAAGGTCAGGCTAAATAAGCACAATTTAATATTGCTTAACTCTTCCCCTTCCTGGAGCTTAGCTTTGCATTCCAGAGAGCTCTCCATTAGGAAATGGCAGCACCAAGTTCACCTTTATGTATTTATTTGAGATAAATATGTAACTGGCCAGAGTTTTTTCCTGCTTTGAAATTACTGTCCTTTTTCAGAGCAGTCAGGTCGTTCTCTAGAATTTAGTTATATAGATATCCTTGGTAAGGTCATCAAAGGTCAATATCTTTTTGAGAGACATCATTATGAAATAGAGGTCATGATTCTAGGTTAGGAGAGAAATGCTGAAACATATTAGTATATCAACAAAACCAAAGTAGGGTGTAGAAGTGTATCCTTTTTGCTCATAGTAATAGCACAGAACAGCAGTGACTGGTTACCTTGAAAACTCTAGTCAAATCTAATTAAGGATGGTGGATATTTATTGCAACTGGAGTCACTAAAGACAAGTCCAACAGTCAGTGAAAAAGCTACGCACTTACTAAAATTCTATAAGATGAATGAAAATGTATGAATAGGTTGCTTACTTAAAAATCTAGAAGTCATTTCAAAATAACTTCTAATACAAATTCACGTCAAATCTTGAAAACATGAACTTTGTAAAAGTAAGTCAGTAGCAGTTGGTTTTATTTCTTACAGAAATATTGAAGCTGCTTCATTGTTTAAAAAGGTAGCTAGGCTATTTGTGACATAATTATGCTATTAGGTATGATCTTAATTACAGTAGAAGAAAATAAATCAGAGGCTTATTGTCAAGACTCACTCAGGACTTTATATTCCATGGATGTTTCTTTGTAGTGCAACTATTTATATTTATACTCCAAAATCTTTATTTTCTGTGACAATTAAGGTAATAAACATTTTCCTTATAGTGCTAAAAATAATTTGCACAAAACCTTTCAACTATCAAAGCATGAATAGTGTTTATAAGATATTTGAAGCACTTTTGCTGCATGCCAAGCATGCATGAACTGCCAATCACAACCACATTTCCATCCTGAGTATGTATCACAGCTTTATTTGTAAATACTGTATATATTCCTGGAGCAAATGCAAGGATCCAGCATCTGCATGCTCCTTTTTTTTTTTTTTTTTTTCCCCTCCTTTTTCAGCATTGCTCGGAGTGGAGATACCAGCTGACTGTCAGGTCCGCTTCTCCTGGCCAGGAGAATCATTGAGTTCCAACCCCCTGCCATAGGCAGGGACACCTCCCACTAGACCAGGTTGCCCAAGGCCACGTCCAGCCTGGCCTTGAACACCTCCAGGGATGGGGCTCAATAACCTCTCTGGGCAACCTGTTCCAGTGCCTTACCACTCTCAAAGTGAAAAATTTCTTCCTAATATTTTATCTAAACCTGCCCTTTTCCAGTTGTAAGCCATTCTCCCTCGTCCTATCACTACATGCCTTAGTAAAAAGTCCTTCCCCAGCTCTCTTTTAGGCCCCCTTTAGGTACTGGAAGGCCACAATAAGATCTCCCCAGAGCCTTCTCTTCTCCAGGCTGAACAGCCCCAACTCTCTCAGCCTTTCATCATAGGAGAGGTGCTCCTGCCCTCTAAATGTGCAGGTGATATCTGAAGCTCTTTGGGCCAGTCCAGTGGAGATTATAATGTAACAAAAGGTTATCCTATTGAATAAAGCCTAGTAGAATAGACCACTTTTAACTATTCTCTGTTGACCTTCTTGCCAAGTCTGATGACTTTTATTTTGAAAGTTGTTGCATGCAACCAACTAGGTTTGAGGTGGTGTCTTTCCTTAATGTATTTTTATTGCTTCTCTATTGTTTCTACTGTAGTTTCCCAAAGGAATGATCGGGAGTCACAGTGGGCTCTACAAATGTAAGTGTGAAGACTATGGCAGCTTCCAAGAAATGCCATCTTCATCTCTGCAGACTTCGCCAGCAGAAACATAAGTAGTATCAGGGTCTTCCAAGTATTGTAAGTAAATATTCTTACTTCCAAATATTGTAAGTAAATATTCTTAATTTCTTTCTTTTATGTGTACATAACTTCTGATTCATAGAAATGTAGAGAAACTGCTGACTCAGCTTTCTTACTTCCCCCTCCCTTCTGTGAGGCTACCTAGAATAATCTGCAGGGTGGCAAATTCTTCTCCCATGACTGAGTAGGAGGAGAGACTAGACAGAGATATGAAAATATTTCTGTTGGCAGGAACAAAGAAGAAGCTTAGGGATGCTCCTTACAGTGATTATCTGAGATGATGACAATAACTGCAAAGAGGATGCAATTCTCATTCTGAAAGACTGGTCAGGAAGATGATTTCATATAGCATGGTTTATCACAGACTCTAATATTTATTATCATTGTGATGACTGACAAGGACTCCATAAGTGGTTGTGCCTGACAACCATGAAATAGGATAAAGAGGAATAAAATAAATACAAATATAAATAAGATAAATAGGAAAGAGTAAATATCACAAATTCTGGCAGCTTAAATATAAAATATTATTCAGCAAGCCAAAAGAGGAGTGAAAAAAAACCAAACTAGCTAAAGGAACAAACCAAGAACAAAATAGCTTTTCCAACATATTTGGAAAAGAAACCTACCAGAGGGCAGTACCATGACAGCTAGATTATAAAAGGAGCACTCGGAGAGGACAAGGCCATTTCAAGGAAGCAACATGAATTTTATGAATTGTTGTTCATTGTGGAAGAAACTGGGGAGGTTTGCACCATGGAATGCTCTAACAGAGGAGGAGAGGGCTGAGCATAGGATCTCTTTGAAAATACACTGACTGCAGAAGAAGCTGTGGTACAAGTAGATGTAAGGAACCTCAAAAAGTCATCAGTATTGGGTAATATTCACATACAAGTTCAAAGACAGCTTAAGGGTGAAGTAGCTGATTTGATGTTAGTACAGCCCAGGTATCCAGACCCCTTTGGAACAGCCCTGGTACCCAGAGACAGGAGAATGGCAACTCTAACATCTAAAAAAAAATAAAGTTTTGGTGGGAGCAATGTGGGGAAGTGCAGTCTGTGCAGGCTCCCCAGAGCCTTCTCTTCTCCAGGCTGAGCAGCCCCAACTCTCTCAGCCTCTCCTCATACAGGAGGTGCTCCAGCCCTTGGATCATCCTTGTTGCCCTCCTCTGGACACCAACGGGTCCATGTCTTTCTGATGTTGGGGACTCCAGAGCTGGATGCAGTACTCCAGGTGGGGTCTCACGAGAGTGGAGTAGAGGGGCAGAATCACTTCCTTTGACCTGCTGGCCACACTTCTTCTGATGCAGCCAAGGATATGGTTGGCCTTCTGGGCTGTGATGGCCACAATAAGATCTCCCCAGGCTCATGTTGAGCTTCTGGTCAATCAGCACACCCAGGTCCTTCTCCTCAGGCCTGCTATCCAGCCCTTCCCCACCAAGCCTGTATTTGTGCTTGGGATTGCCCCGACCTGGATGTAGGACCTTGCACTTGGCCTTGTTGAACTGCATGAGGTTGGCTTGGGCCCACCTCTCCAACCTGTCCAGGTCCCTCTGGATGGCATCCCTCCCCTCAAGCGTGTCTACCTCCCCAAACAGCTTGGTATCATCGGCAAACTTGCTGAGAGTGCACTAGACCCCCCTGTCCATGTCCGCAACAAAGATGTTGAACAGTACAGGTCCCAGTACCAACCCCTGAGGAATGCCACTTGTCACTGCTCTCCACTTGGACATCGAGCCATTGACTGCAACTCTTTGAGTGCGACCGTCCAGCCAGTTCTTTATCCACCAAGTGGTCCATTTGTCGAATCTGTGTGTCTCCAAGTTAGAGACCAGGATATCGTGTGGCACAGTGTCAAACGCTTTGCACAAGTCCAGGTAGATGACATTGGTTGCTCTTCCCTTTTCCACTGCCACTGTAACCCCTTCGTAGAAGACCACCAAATTTGTGAGGCATGACTTGCCCTTGGTGAAGCCATGGGAGCTGTCACCAATCACCTTCCTGTTTTCTATGTGCCTTAGCAGAGTTTCCAGGAGGATCTGCTCCATGAAATGGTGGGCAAAATTTAATATAGATAAGTGTAAAGTGATCCAGTGGGAAAAACAGTCTGAGCTTTGTATATAACATAATGTGCTCTGAAACAGCCATCTCCCAGTGTTTTCCATTGTGATTATCTTGGGTTTTAGCAGATTTAAGTGGGATCCATACATTTTTGTAATGGAGAACGCAAAGTAAATCACTTTCTATGTGTGCATTTCAGGAGGGAGATCCTCAAAGTCAGTCCACAGTCATTTCTGAATGAGAAAGTGGTCTTGAATAATAGTGTAACCTGTTCCATTAACTGAGTAGCACAGCAGCTTCCATTTTTAGATCACTTCACAGTGTGCTGCAAGGGAGCAATTTTTTTGCCTTCCCAGTACAATCTGGGCTTGACTGTGTATATGGGCTTTTTAACGAGTTCCCCCCACACACACGCACACATATTTAGGCAGGGAAATTTATTCAAGAAAATGCATTTTTGGGCACATATCCAAGTTTCATGAGTAAATAGCATTGGATGTGAATTAAAGCAGAACCATTTCAAATGATTATGTCACCTGGGCAGGGAAAGAAAACAATGTGATGTGAAAAAAACAGGTGATTGAATATTCATGAGAATAAAATCTATTTAAACCAAAGTTGTTACAGTCAGCCATTTATAAGCAATCCACAGGTTGAAATTGGTGCGCTGTATATATTTGATAAACAACTGGAAATTGTAAAAAATGAAGTAGAAGTCAGTCAAATAGCAGGCAATCTAACAGTAGCGAAAAGGACAACATTTAGCAGCTTTTTTCTTTTTTTTTTTTTTTTTTCCCTGAAATTGTCTGTGCTGCTTTAATATATCATGGGGCTAGAATATCACCTGCACTAGAGCCTTGTTTAATGAATATGGAACCTGGTTTTGGAATCCAAATTTCTGATGCCCCTGGGAGTTGATGGTGTTGGCAGGTAGCTGTATCACTGATTATTACAGCACAGAATAGTCCTGCCTCATGGCTGATACTAGGGGCTTGGGACATGTGTGACTCATTTGGAGATACACTCCGGCACAGTAAACATCTCAGATGAATTCCTTGCTTCGCACTGCAGTTATATCTGAATGAATTTTGTTGGTTATCCAGCAAATCATTAAGGAATCCTGTCTGTTTTCTACAGCAAAAACACATGACACAGCAAGAAAACCAGTATACATAGAAGCTGTGATAGTCCAAGCTCAAGTAGCAGAATCAACACTAGAACAGAAATTGCTTGCTTAATTTGCAAAGTATAGTCTTCCGTCTCGCTCTTACTCTCTTGTAAACAGCTTATGCCTTTTCATATGGCTTAGGAGCTTGCATGGTTGGTCATCATCCCTCCCAATTTGAGCATATTAACTGTGTATGTGCCTGTGGCATCAGTACATTTGAATACTACCTACAAAATAGTGGCAAATTTGTAATGGGGATAATAATGGTATCACCAGAAAATGGTGGCAATAGGAAGATGGATATAATGGCAGTAAATGGCAGATAGTCACAGAAATTGGACATTCTTATTCTGAATTCTTTGACTGGAAACGTAACTATAATTTCATGTTACCTTAGGCTTGTTTGGAAAAGTTGAAATCTTTAACAGAAGTCTGTAAGTAATATATGCGCGCTAGGAAGATGTTGCTTTAAGCTGTCCGCCATACAAATATAATGATATCCACTCAGTCAGGGAACAGAGACAACGCAGTGTAACTGGTCACGTAGCTGAGAGCCTGAAGTACAGGAAGGCGAATACTTAGAATGGTTAACTAGTTAAGCCCAAGCCATACTGGAAAAAAAGTGGTTGTTGATTTAAAAATACATGTGAGGGCATAAGGTTTTTTAAAAAACTATTTTGAAAATACAGTAGACAAATTTGTTGAGTCATGCATTGTCTGAAGATTTATTACATCCAACTCTTTACCTATGCATGTAATATTGTTGCAAAGTGGTTGGATAATATTATGATCATTAGCGGGCAAGTCACTATAGCCGCTTAGCTGTGAAGTTCCTTAGGAAAAGAGCACTGTGTACCCAAAACATGCAAAAGTAAACTTCTGCATATAGTATTTTCAGTTACAATAATATTTTTCCAAAACTAATGACTAGACAAGATTATCCTTGATCATGAGGAGTAAATGTAGATGCCAAACTAATATAACAATAATTATTGCAATCTTGCACCATTTTCAGGGCTCGGAAGGAACAGCTGTTTCTAATACAGAACATCATGGAGTCAACAGCTGAAGAAATGAAATAGTAAACCTATTGCCTGCACTTGATTACTTTTCCTTAATATGTTATTTTTTATGTTTCCACCTTTAAGGATAGCAGTGAATTTCCTAAAAGCAAAAAATATTCTGTATGCATGTGTAGAAACTCTGCACATTAAAGCCTGGGACAGAGAGTGATTTTTATCAGACTAAAGAACAGAAAGAACCTCGGGCTCATTGGATCTTAAGATTGCCTTAGGAAGAAGGAGCAAATGGACTTGGTGTGGATGTTTCAAAACATAGATAAAAAGGTGGGTTTATATCAGAAGAAACTTAAAAGCCATACTGGTGTTCCAGAGCAGGCACTTGCTGATCAGTAGATGTATGATGATATACGGAAGAAAACTGCAGAACACCAAGTGCACTTAAAAAGTCCATTTTATTGCAGATTTTTTAAGATATACCTCACACTAAAATAAGAACCAGTGTATCAGTAAATGTCATGGAATTTTTAGTGTCCCTTCACCTTTGTGAGTGAGCTGTCAAGTAAGTGTTCTTTATCTAGCTGTAGAGCTGTATTTACACCCGAGATTTTTTTTTTTATTTTTTTATGTTGTGTAATTCTAAAGAAATTCCATGATGAGGGATGAGCAATTTCTGATGATGCTTCCTTTCTTCCTTCAGTCAGCCTCTTAATTGCCGACTGTTTTGATTGTTGAGATGTTCTTCTCTCTAAAAGTCATCAGATGTTTCCTTTCTTTTGCACTGGGGAGAAGTCTTGATTAGGGACATACAAATAACTTTTATTTTAGGAATTACTGTCCTCAGGAATAGTTCAATTTAATGAAACTTTTAGTAGACAATAGCAGACACCGTTGTGTTTGTTTTTTTTTTTAATACCAGTTTTCATTTTCTTGAAGTACATGAATGTTTTTGTACATCATATAAATGGCACATTCATCGGTATTTTGCTTTTAATTTTTGTTAGTGTCTGTTCTCACTTAGAGTTATATTAACTATCTACTTTGATAACATCCTTATTTTGGCATGTAGAGTTTCTTATTCGTACAGATAAAATATGCCAGCACTGGGCCCTTTTCTTCAAGAAATTTGTACAAATGCTATCAGGTTTTACCCATCTTTGAAAGCGGTTTTCATCATGCATTTTATTTGTCCTTTTTCTACAGCAAGACACCTAATTGCATGTTGTCTTTGTCTCCCTTCTACTCTTCTTTTGAGTTTCCATAGTAAGAGTCCACTTTGCATTCAAAAAGTTATAGCTTCTCTTACAGCTGAGTAGGAAAAGACACAAGGAAACACTTGTTTTCTGCGTTTCAAACTGTAAATATTTACTGTATGCAAAAATATAGAATATATAGGAAGTTGGCCTTTATATCTGGGAAGCCTGATGTCACAGTGTATCTGAAAACTTCAGTGAAAGTTTGAGAGGCTTTGTACAAGCTTTAATTATGACTTTTAAAATTGGGATAACTTTTATGCTTGTATAACTAACAGGTGTGTGTAGAATCCTGTTTATGTGATGATTTGGAGGACTGAGTTTGTCTACTCCACATAACATCTCACTGATGCTATATGTTTTGGGGTTAGAAATCTTAATGCTTTGACAAATTTAGTGCATATTTGCAGTTGTGGAAGTTGTGCCAATGGTGTCTTGTTGATGATGTTTCGACATGAAATACCTCATTTATAAATGCCATCTTCATTACACATAGTATCTGAAAAAAGGAGCTTTAAGCACTGACCCTAGTAACGTATCAGAGTAGAACTTGACTCATGCTATGAAGGAAAATGCAATGACCAGGAGTCACTTCTAAGTGGTTCAGCAATGGAAAGTCTTTAGAGGCTCTTGCTTGGCTTATTCTTTAGCTAGGTTTTTATTTTGTGGCAAAATCAGTTAATCTGATTTTGGTATATGTAGGATCATTCTGAAGGTCAAAATATGGCAAAGTTGCTGTGAAGCTAACATAGTTGGTCACTGGAAAAGTGCAGGTGGGAAAAAGCCAGTGGATAGCTTCTGTACCCCTCTTGCCTGCTTGCTGGTGTGGGAAGCTCTCAGGTACCTTGGAAATTTAGTTCCCTGTGGTGAAATGAATGCAAAATTTTCTCCTTGGCTACCAAACAGCTTAAAACTCAATAAATTCAACTTAACAGTTAATTGCTTTTACATTTAGATGCACCAGTAAATCTGTCAATATAAAGATACTAGACTCTGCATTCTTCAAAGGCCTTCTCTTTTGTCTCAATTAAAATGCAATCAATATAGTCTCAATTTCACTAGCTTGTATGCACGTTATCAGTCCAGTGTGGGGATACCTGTTCACTAATGTACTCTACTAGACTAATTATTTCCATCATTTCTCAACTTTAATCCTTTAAAATTCATACAGAATTTTCATAGCAAGCCTTCTTTTAATCAAGCAAAAAACCTCCAAAACCCAAACAAATTAAAGGCTTCACTGAGAGTAAACCCTAAATAGCTTCCTTTGTGGCTAGGGTCAGTAAGATAGAAAAATGTCAGTAAGACTTTGGAAACTCAAAGCTACAGGCACCCAGTACTACCAAACCTGCGCGTGACTTATTTACATGTATTTGACCGGTGTGCAGGCTAACAAAATAATTCTTTTCAGTACTGATGGTCATGAATGTAGATATGGAAGAATGAAGATATGGAAGAATACAGACTTCAACTGTATCCATAACGAACATTATAAATTTATGATGAAGGCACTATTGTCACTCCTTTCACTGAGGAATGCTTCCACAGGTACTCCAGATTCTTGGTTCAGGCTTTGACTGCTTTACACTGCTTTGTTTCTCTACTATGAAGTGAACAAGGGGATGCTTTTGTATAGAAGGATTACACAACTAGTGCTAAATTCCTAGGAAACATCTTCCCTCAGGTGTAAGGGTGTCACACTAACAGGACCATCTTCGTTGCTTTTATAGTGCCCACAGACAACTTCAATACCTCTATGGAAATAGCATGGTTCTGCACTTTGACCTACCCAGACTGATGATATAAAAACAATGTAATAGTCCTTCTAAGATGAAAACAAGTGAGGAAGAAGTGTGAAAGCATACAAAGATGTGAGCATTGATCAAGTTTTGTCTTTTTTGCATATTGTTGTATATATTTTTGTAAGGGATGAAGTCTTAAAGAAGTAGAAGTTTTTGTATGAAAAGGGCCATGGAAACAGATTGTGGAAGCATGAAGGACTAGAGAATGAAGACAGAGAGGAATTGAAAAGAACAGTGAAATAGATCTGATGTGAACAACAAGTCAAGGGATGGTGGAACAATGAAATGTGAGAAATCAAAAACTTTGCATGTGTACACCAACTAAAATTGGTGGTGGTGGTATGGTCATTCAGAAATAGATCCTCCATTGTAATTAATATTGTGCTCCAGGGAATTAGGAATGATTGCTCCAGCAAGTCCAGGGGGCCTGTGGGTGACCCTTCTGCAATGGTTAGATGAATTCACAGAGCCACCGGTCACAATCCTGGGGAATTCAGAGGCTGCTGGGGGACCACTGTACTCTTGGCCATCTTGCAGGAGCTGATGTTGCTTTGGAGGTTCAAGAGTCCACCTGTTGACAACCTAAAGGCAATTTGTTGCCTGTAGATTTCTATAAAATAATAAAGGTTTGTCTCCAGGGTAAGGCTAGATTACTTCCAGAAGAATTCCACTTCAAAAAGGTGAATGAATTATTTTCTCGTGGGCTAGAAAGGAAACATCTGAAAAACATTCTGAAAAATCCAGGAATACTATATTACAATTAGTAAAGTGAACGCAGGTGTGACTTATCTTGCTGACTGATAGGTATCTACTTTCTTATTAGCTCCCTACTAGCCCATTTGAAGGCTGTATTGCTACTGCACTGATTTAATTCCTCTGGGGCAAGGTTTCAATATCCTTTCTCTTGTTTTAATGTCACCTTGCTGCATGACTGACCAAAAAGAAGATAGCTGGTGAAAATGAGGATATGAGAGCACACTCATAAAAACATTTAATATGTTTTGTACACAGTGTTCACTTTGAAAAGAATGACTTATATAAGATTATCTTTTTGTCTATGATTCATGCGATATTTCCAAGTAGGAAAACATGGGAGCGGCCCGTTTTGGAATACCGACAGTATTATTGACTAGTCTACAGCAAACATCTGGTGGTCCATGATTTCCTCAGTGGCATTTACTGCCAGCTTGTCAGAAGCTGCATCACAATTTTTAAAATATGCGTTTTTCTTTTTATAAAGCAGATTTCACAGGAATGCATTTACTGTTTTTAAAATATTTTAATAGCAGATACAGCTAGTCAAGGATGAAAAAAATCTCATAAATGTGTGGTGGACTGTTTTATTCATTCATGGTAATATCTTACAAGGTACAATGTGTATTCCAGGGATTTTGCAGATATTTTGTCTGCTGACACTTTATTCCTTTAAATCAAAACAGTTTAAATAAGTAGAGTCAATTTCCATTTCATTATATTTCTGAAAGTATTTTTTTAAATCTAGTCATGACTAATGTGCTGAAGATATTTTATAAATGTTTTATGAATTTCTTTTCTGAAATGATTGTGAAGTACATAATTAGATGTAATGTATACCAACAGGCAAGCTGTCACTGCTGAATGTTAAATAACTTCTTATTTTTTAGTTACTCTTTTGACATTCAATTGACCTTTCAAAAAAGAAACTGTGCATGCATAAATGTACTTAAAGTCTACTTCTTGGAGTAATGATTTTTCTCAGCATTGATTGAATTCAGAAATAAACAGTTAGCAAATTTTGTTTCCTTTTATATTTGTGCTAATTAGTAGTAGGATTTGGGCTTCCCCCTCCCCGCCTTCATTTATTCATTACTTTAAACGATGAGAGGAGGATGACTTGCAAGAGAAGCCAGGGTCCATTCTTGCAAGCTGCTCTCACCGCTGGGCTGTGGCTGGACCTTTTGTCGAGCTCTGGGCAGGCACATGGGTTGTGGAATTCACAGTTATTGCAAAGAAATCAGATCTGGATTAGCACAATAATCCTTTCTCCCAGAAATCAGGTACTGTAGCTGGGGTTTGGGGAGAATAACAGAACCACAGAGTGGTAGGGGGTGGGAGGGACCTTCAGAGATCATCTAGTCCACCCCCCCTGCCAAAGCAGGTTCACCTACAGCAGGTTGGACAGGAACGCATCCAGGCGGGGTTTGAATATCTCCAGAGAAGGAAATTCCACACCCTCTCTGGGCAGCCTGTGCCAGTGCTCCATCACCCTTGAAGTAAAGAAGTTTTTCCTCATGTTAAGACGGAATTTCCTGTGTTCCAGTTTGTGCCTGTGGCCCCTTGTCCTGTTGCTGGGCACCACTGAAAAGAGTCTGTCCCCATCCTCCTGACATCCACCCTTTAGATATTTATAAGCATTGATGAGATGCCCTCTCAGTCTTCTCTACTTCACGCTACACAGACCCAGGTCTCTCAGCCTTTCCTCATAAGAGACATGTTCCAGTCCCCTGATCAACTTCATAGCCCTCTGCTGGACTCTCTCCTTGTATTCTTGTTGTCCTGCAAAGTTTTTATCTTTCTGGGGGCACTGAATAACACAACATCTCTGAATATTGCTCCTAATCCTTACATGTTGCATGGGAATAATTCATGTCCGTTTGGTGGATTTTACATCAAGTGTCACAATTACATAGGAAAATGCTTTCTAGCCATAGATTTCAATAAATGCCTTCTGATTCTCAATCTAGTTTGTACTCTTGAACCTTGCCCCTTCTTGTGGTCTTTCTTCCACCCATCTTCAAAGTTATCATTCCAGAGAGTTTTATAATTCTCTGTAAATTTCAACTGTTAAACTAGTTCAGACAGTTCTTTACTGGCCTGTGATTTTTCTGTTTTTTCTTTCTGTTGCTCACTTTCATTGTCTACCTGCAGCATAAACCTTATTTGAAATATAAACTAGTGAAGTTAGAAAAAAATCATGTGAGTTGTATTACCTTTGATTGGTACAAAAGGAGTAGAGAAACAGAGTTCTTGAACTTTTCTGTTGTTGAAGAAAGAGAGTGAGAAGATGGGAAGGATCCTGTTAAATTGTTTTCAATGTTACTTTCATTATTGCAATTGTCAGCTAATTCTCTGCTGGTACTTTCTCCTTTTTCCTGTTGGGTATCTGGAACTGGGAAAATATTTCAGTAAAATATCTCAAGAACTTTTGATGGCAAATATAGGCTTTTCTGTAGTATATTTAAACTTTTCAGGTAATTCACATACAAGCATATATAATCTAAATATTTATACTTTTGTATTCATCTTGTTTTAATTTTGTGCTATGTTTATCTTAGGACATGAGTAGAAATATAGTCTGTCTTCTTTTTTTTCTTTTTCTTTTTTAAGTTGTGAGCATTTTACAGCCAGTTTTGTTTTGGAGGCTTTATGTTAACACAAATTTTAAATACTTGTAATACTCTTTCAAATACTTCTTTGTTTGTTGGTTTGTTTGTTTTTCACATTGGCCCAGATTGGTAGGTTGTTTAATCCAAGAAATTTGATGAAGTGTTTGCAGTTTGTTTAAAAGTGATCTCTCCAATGAAAGTAGTGAAGTAACCTGACACTAATGTTCTGTGGTTAGGGTACGTATGTGGAAATGGTGGAAGAGTTGGTTTATTGTTCGTGATCAGAGTAGTTTTTATGTAATTCTGCAATTTTTTCTAATGTACGCTACAGAAAAAATTCTTGGAGGACGCCCAGTTTCTCACAGTCTGCATGCATTAAACAGAGGACTAGTCTAATTCTCCTGTCTGGTTGAATTAATCTGTAATTCTTCTATGCAAAATGCAAACTGTATAGTGGGAGTTATTTATCCAGACACGCTTCTTAGTAGTCTATAGTCTCATCTTTCACTTGTACCACCAGTTCTAGTCTCATGATCTGAAAGTACCCTGAGCATTAGTATCACATTAGTGTGTTACTCCTCTTTCCGTTCCTGGTTTGGACAAGAATATCTAGGACTCAAGGGGCGTTTTTTCTGGCAGAAGATTTTGTGGTCATCTCTTATGAAGAATTGCTGTTCTCAAGAATTGTCATTTTGCTTTGAAAATTCCCTGGCCAGGTCTAATCTTACATCATCTAGAAATTCTTAAAAATTGAGTGAATAAAAAAAATGGAAAAGGTTTGTTGCATATGGTTATAGCTGTGAAAGAAGTGCACATTTTTGTTTGAGCTAAATGGCTAGATCTGGACATAAAGGTTTAAATTTGCCATCAGTATGTAGTGGATGATTCATTCTAAAAGCTTCATCTCTTTTATTTCCTTCAGCAT
>NW_009661371.1:4800474-4812745 GCF_000708025.1 Charadrius vociferus
CCACTGGAAGCATGAGGCTATCTAGAAACAAAGGCTACTTCAGCTGAGGAAAGATAATCACCCAAGGTACTCTCTGTTTTACCCCAATTGTAGAGAGCAACCTCTGGCTGGGCTCTTAACCACCCTCTCTCATGACTATGAGAAAGAGAGGAAGACTAGGGTTCTGCAAGCTAAAAACGATTTACAAAAAAGGTAAAATAGACGTGGCCAACCTTACCACATACACCCATTTTCATAGGCTAATGTTTTCACACTAGTAGTACTTAAACACTACCTTGGCTAGGTTTTCTGTGTGAAGTTTAGAGTGATTTTTCAAGACGTTTGTTTTAAAATGCATTTTCTGTGTGGAGCTTAGTTGCATTTTTCACTCCTGTAAATTACACTCAAAACCTATAGAGCATACTGCTCTGTGAAAAATCTATTATTTTTCTGCATTTCTTCATTCTTTTTATTGTCTTGGTGTTACTGATGTATACTTAAGAATTACGCTGACTTGCTTAAAAAGATATAAATCTGCTCATTTGGCTGTAATCATTGTTGATCTTTTACTCTTTTTTAGAGGGTAATGCAAGACCTAAGCCATCACTTTCACTATCACATAGCAAGGTACAGGGGTGCTCCAGAAGCATCTGCTTTTCTAGATAGATTCCATGAAAGGGGGAATTCTGTCTGAATGTAGTTTTGTAACATAGGAAACTGAGATTCTGTAAGATGTTCTAGAAGTAATTCTAAGTGTTGTGACTAAGACTGTTTATAATATTCAAAAATATCATCAAAACAGGAAGTCGTTTGCCTTACTTTACGCACACAATGGATATTTTAAAGTTTCCATTCTACAAACAGCTGGGCTTGATATTCTAACGTGTATCTAAAGAAAAAGCAAAGTATGATTTTTCTGATCATTCTTATCATAAAGTGTAGCTGTGCCTGTGAACCCATATTCACATAACATCACAGATGATGAACGGTTACAGATCTATTCTTACTGCCTGTCCAGGTTTCTTAAAAATTAAATCTAGATTTTATTTTTTTTTAATTGATAAATAACATTTTATGGCATGAAATTGTGTACCTGGCCAGTTACAATAATTTTCACGTGTCTCTCAGAGAATTAGAAAGTCATTGTACTCCTCTTAGAGAAAGAAAAATACAACTTTTCTGAGCTGGAAAGTGAGACATGCAGAACAAACTACTACAAAGGGTTTAGAGCAAATGATAACAGTGGAAACTATCCTTCCAAAACACCCCAGTATTATTCTTTATATACTTTTTTGGTTCACACCAGGCCATACTTCCTGAGCTCTTTTTCATATACAAAACAAAACAAAAAAAAAAACAGTAAGAAAGCCAAGCTAAATCCTAGATGCTGTGCAATTTAGCTGCTTTTGATTTCCCTGAAAGGGGGAAAACTCGTCCCCTCTCAACTCCACTTCTTGTTTATCCTGAACCTCCATTTAGGAAGCATTTGTAATAACTATCATCTGTTGCTCCATTTAAAATCAAGTGAACTTCAGTGGGCAAGAACGGAACAGTCTTCACGCACTGACTGAAAAATTCTCTTCCAACCTATTATTCTGATGTTCTCTGTACTGAAGCTGCGCTTTCACGGTCCTGTAGAATAGGCTTTAAAAAAAAATCTTTCTAAAAGCCCAGGAGTCCTATTGCTGTATTAGCCTTATCAGTGAACTCTTTCAGGGAAAATGTTCAGAGTACCTCCCTTAATCAAAAGTACAGGGAGGACCAGCTCTGCTCAAAATCCACCTTTGGGCTCCAAGCAGATAGCAAGGAGCAATCAAAGCACAAGAGGACAAGCTTAGTCATCACTGCCCAGCTCTTCAGTGGTTCCCTTATGGTCTTTATGTACCAGAACTGAACTTGGAGCCCCTAGGAACTATTCTTACGGACCCTGGGTTAACCACCCCTTTGCCTTTTGGCAGCCAGAGACATCCAGCAAAGGCATTTCTAATGAGCCAGGGCAATGGCATGATGCATGCCCTGAGCTGCCAATGAACATGACAGCTCAGATGGAGAACTAGCAGGCTCCCATTTGGGTTACTGGTACCCAGTCACAGCTTAAAATTGCCTTTTCTAGGCAAAGCGCTTTGATTTAGTATGTGACAACACACCCTCGTACATGAGCAGAAGTAAGCTAACTTGTCACGCGTAGGCTATAACGGCAGCACAAAGCATGCCTGCTCTTTCATCTTAGTATGAAATGCAGATTGCCAGATTCCTTCCCCCAAAGAAAGGGTAATGGATAAGTGGTCAGGCAGCCTGCAAATTTTACCACAGTTTATGTAACTTCACAAGTTTTCTTCATTTCTCTGCATGCCAGCTGTCCAATTTGCTGAAATAAGAGCAAAATAAGGACAAATAATTTCCTAGGTATTTATCTTTATATGCATTGTTTTAGTTAAGTAATATTAGGGAGGTATACAGGGGGATTGTGCAGGCAGTTGTGTGAAAAATTTATGTGCTTAATTTATGTGTGAATTTATTTTTTGTTCCCCAGCTGCATATCTCTTTCACTTTGTGTGCCTGTGCTTCAAGACATCCAATAAATTGAACAGTTTTCTTTATTCATATAAATATATCTCAGAATGGCATAGCAATTAATTTATATAGTGGGTAAATTGATTTGACACAAAGTTGCCAAGTGACAAGGAAAACATACATCTCTGGATAAAAGCTATGCAGCAAAGTGGAAGCGTTCAGTTGTTCAGCATAATTACTGTCTTGAAGTCTTAGAATACTGCTCTGCGTATAGATCACAGCTGGTATAACATGCCTTGTCCTCTTTAGGTCCGAGCCACTTCGATTTTGTCATATGAAATCCTGTATCATATCTGTTTGCGGTGTAACTCCTCATGTGATAACAATTTTGTATCTTGATGATGATATTTTGCCTGAGTCTACATCTTTATTTTGTTATTTGGGTTTTGATGCTCTTATGTGAGCAAAGCTCAAAGCTGACTCCTCAGGAAATTGTGCCCTTGCTTGTAAAGCAAATAGATACAAAACTAATCTAAACCTTTATATTTTATTCACTAATTGCATGTAGCTGCCTGGTGGCTGATTGGGATGAGATTAAATAGCTAGGCAAAAGTCCCATCAGTGTGATGGCAGTGTATTGGAGATTGTCATTGCTTATATCTCTTTATTCTTAATGAATATCAGGATGAACTTAAAATTCAGGTTCTAATACAGCAGTAGCCACACGATAAGTGAGCAAGAACAACAAAAAAGGAGAAGAAAGAAGAAAAAGAGCTTTCATTAACACTATTAAAGAACGTCAAAGAGATTTTTCATTTCAAATGACAGGTTGGCAATCTGTAGTTCATTGCTGACACGCAGAATTGCAAGTGTTTTAAAACTGAGCAGGTTTTGAAATTGTTGATTCTGTCTAAAACTCAGTCTGGTTTGTCTGTAGCACTGAATAAATTCATTATTTACTGTTAAAAAACATGTAGACTGACAGTTATTCTTATCCAAGAAAACTACATCAGAGAAAGTGAGTGTTACCCTTACCATCTGGCTTTTTAAATAGTGAAGAGAAAAGAAAGTTGGAGCTACAATAAATGCCCTGCAGGCAAAATCTGGGAGTTTTTAATGGCTCAGGGGATGGTAGGTGTAACCTGAACTGTAGTGGATAGTATGAGAGAAGAATTGAATGCTGAAGGTTAGAGATGATGTTTTGTGACAGTGCCTGTCTGACAGATGCTTAGGGCAAAAGAAGGTGGTCATTGATCTAAAGGTCAGATGAAATAGGAATGCCTGTATTTTCCTACCACTTGCTTGTGTGAGATTTGGTGTTTTTATTCTTTGGTAAAGATCTTTCTTCTAATTCAGCCTCGTAGCAGAAGTTAATACTGAACATTTCCTATTTTTTTTAATGTGTATCTAATATATATATTTATGAATATATATTTGAATAAATATTAATTTAAATATAAATTCAAATAACTGGTTTACATAGCTTTACATAGGGTATGTAATAAAACCATCAGAGATATGTATATGTACTAGTCAAAGGACAAACATGTTCTTTCATTTGCCTGAATTAATTAGGGGACAATGGAAATTGCCACGTGAGTTCTTTTGAAAAAGGATATGTATTAATTTATTGTTGTTACACTAATATTTATGTGATAACATATTTGCTTTAATGTTCTTGGTACAATAATGACACAAAGATTTTTACCTCTCCCTCCTGCTGTGATCCTAGATTAGAAGCAAGAAGAGAGTGAAGTATACATGAAAGTTAGCTTGTGGGACAGGTTCCAACAAAATTGAAATGATGCTATTTGTTGGGAAAAGCTGATAGAGGAAGGATTGATATAATTTATGATCTTTTAGTTTTTAGCCTGAGGGCTGAAATGAATGGTTTCATCCAGAAAAAGATAAGTATAAAGAAGATAAAATGAAATGTTTTGTATTTTGATTTTGGACTATTGGTTTTGTCAACTAATTTCACAGCAATAGCTAGTACACAGTCAGCTTCCTGCTCAGCCTGTGGACGGCTGGGAGCCTGCTACTTTCTTCTTTCAGGCTTTGTAGTTAGCACTCACCTTTTCATTAGCTGCTTCTTCAACTCTTGAATTATACGGAAATTCCAGAACTTCTTTCTAAGTTCCAGAACTTCACAGATTGTCTGTTTTGTGTTTTCCCTTTCTACCTCCCCTAGTAATATTAGATCCATGTTCTTGGATGGGCAAAGGCTAGTGGCTTGTTTCCATACTGAATTTACATTTTTTGTTTTAGGAATACAACCTCCTGGAAGGCAGAAATTTTCCAGAAGAAATTTTCCACTTGGGAAATAAAGATTTCCAAAAGGATTTTTTTTTTTGTAGTTGTTAAATGAAGGAGATACAGAAAAATTCAGGGAAATGAGTATTTTTTTGTTAACTGTGGTTCAGAAAGTCTTAAGTGAACGCAGTGTTACCATTTGGGAGAAAAACTGGCTCATCACTGATGTAGGGAAGTAGACAACACAGGATCCATTAGTAAGAATATTTAAAGCTTGTAGAATCATCCCTGTTCTTTATTTACCCCATTGATTTTTATGCTCTTTTAAATTCATGATACTCTAACTATGTTTGAATATCATTCGCCCAGTTGAGAGCATGAATATGAAAGATTCAGTCACATCACCCCCTGTTTTTATCTCCAATTCTCTCTTCCATCTTCATCAGTGGATGGCAATGCTTCACACTTCATGTTTTGATCATACTTTATACCTCAAACTTGATGGGAGAAAGAATTTTGCTAGGTCATACAAGCTTCTCTTCATCTATGTTACATCAAAACTGCTACAGTAGTTTTGTCCCTCTACCTAGTAAATACATTCAGTGAAGTTTTGTGGTATTGGTATGAGTAAAAGTTATGTACCCTAAAACCTAACACTCTCTGTATATTTGCATTGTCACTAAGGTTAGGATGTTTTTCCTAGTTCACCGAGAGGTTTTCCTAGTTAAATGCATTGAAACTCTCCATATTAAAGTGCAAGAAAAAATACTGCTTAATCAAAATCCCCATCACTGGAAGCGTTCAAGGCCAGGTTGGATGGGGTTTTGAGTAACTTGGTCTAGTGGGACGTGTCCCTGGCCATGACAGGGGATTTGGAACTAGATGATCTTTAAGGTCCCTTCCAACCTAAACCATTCTATGATTCTATGAAAATGCTTTTTCATGATCAATACCTTCAAAACTCAAGCAATGCTCTTATTTACCCCAAAGTCTGTAAGTCACAGCACACCTGAATAACAGTGAAGAAGAAAGTAGGTCATGCTGTAAACTCCTGTTGTTTCCCTAGCAGGAGTGTTCTGTGCCTCATTAATGTGAGTGAATGTTGTTGTCTGCTGCTATTTTTAATTATATGCGATGGCTCACAACATCCTTTCAGAGTGATTGAAGCAGATAAAGACTCTTCTTGGATGCTAATTTGAGACCACACCCCTATTTCAAATTCTTTTTAAATTGGTCAACAGATTACATAATTATTTTGAGGTGAGCTAAGAGTCAGACATACATGCAGAGGGAAAAGGCAGACGTGCCCGTGGAGTGTGTTGACTGCACAAGCCTTTCTTCCCTAGGATATCATGCTAAAAATGAATTGCATTAATAAATATGTTATGAACGACTATTGTTTAGCTCTCCACATACAGCAGTGTTTTATCCTATTATAAATTTATCCAACAACAGCAAGTCAGGTCCTGGAGGTCTTCAGAAGAATGCTCCATTGAAAGAACGGACTGAATTTCAATGTTCAGTGTATCAGCAAAAAGTTGATCTTTTAAACTTATTTCACTCTGAGAAAGAGATGCCATTGTTGTAGGAATTCCTCTTCAGTATTGTCCTATGGCATAATACCTAGTGACATGTGCAGGTGACCTTTGCTGCTGGGACAAGGATTCCGTTTGTAACCTCTTGCCGTGTCTGGGGCAACCTCTCTGTACCTTCTCATCCCCTGGCTGGGCAGCTGCTGTGCTGTGTGATGGAGCGTGGTTCCTGGAGCCCTGCTGCAGAGTTGACTAGTAGCCTAAGATCAGCTTCCCTGAAGTGTTGGCTTCACTGCTCATACTCACCTATTTTCCTGGTTTGGCAAGTGAATAGTCCAGTGCAGTTGTCCTGCCAGCATCATCATAGAATCATAGAATGGTTTAGGTTGGAAGGGACCTTGAAGATCATCGAGTTCCAACCCCCCTGCCATGGGCAGGGACACCTTCCACTAGACCAGGTTGCTCAAAGCCCCATCCAACCTGGCCTTGAACGCTTCCAGGGATGGGGCATCCACAACTTCCCTGGGCAACCTGTTCCAGTGCCTCACCACCCTCAGAGTGAAATTTTTTTGCCTAATATCTCATCTAAATCTCCCCTCTTCCAGTTTGAAGCCATTACCCCTCATCCTATCATTACATGCCCTTGTAACAAGTCCCTCTCCAGCCTTCTTGTAGGCCCCCTTCAGATAGTGGAAGGCTGCTATATGGTCTCCCTGGAGTCTTCTCTTCTCCAGGATCATACCTAGGGTCTGCTTTCATTCAGATCAACATGAGGGTTGATGGAACTTTGTTTCATTTTGTCTTGCTACTTATTCCAGGACTTTTATTAGGACAGACAAAAGTCCAGTGTCAACTGAAATTGTTCATTGGGAATATGACCTGATGGTCCCAATGGACCCCATGGGTTCTGGTTAAAGCCGCAGCTGCCAATTTCTAAATGTGCACATTTCATAGAGATTGAATCTGCAGCCTGCTGCTTGGACCTCCAGGTGTTCCTGAGTTGAGGTTTTGCTTGGGCTTTAATTTCCCTGCAGCAGAGGTAAATATTGTCTCCTGAAAGTAGTGGTGAGCTGGCAGCCGTAATAGGTGGCCCTGTTACCTGCTAGTGAGGATTTGGGGCGCTGAAAGGCCTGTGTTTCCTGATTGCCCGTTGCCATCCTAGCTCCTGGAGAAAAGGCAACTTTAACAATCTCAGCTGCTGAGATTGTTGCTGAGTAGTCTCAGCCTTGCTAAGTAGCGTCAGCCTTGCACATCAACTAAAGTTGACTTAACAACTAACGTGCTATTGCTTGCACTAAAGAGAACTGGTGTAATCTAAGTTAGTCACCTCCATACAGTTCAATGTTGTACTCAAAATAGGTGAGCAGCTCAGTTTTCAATATGGTGTATGCCATTAATATTGACGAGAGCAATTTACCACTCTTTACCCATATCACCTCTGTCCTCAAATCATCTTGAGACGTTTTGTTTACCTTCTCGCCCAATGACTTCAGCTGACATCTAGGTCTGCACGTTTAGTTGGAGGTGTGGCTTTCAGTGCTTTTCACTGGAGGGCTTTAGAGCAAGGCTTGACCTCCAAAATTGTCTTTTTGTGACCAAAGCCATCTGTCAGATCGAGACAAATAAATGCTTATATGAAGTGATTTTTCTGAGGGGAGAGGGAATAAAAAAATTATTCACTTACCTCTTGCTGTCTTCCCAAGAAGGTTTGGTATTTTGCTTTTTTCATCCTAAGTAAATGAGAAGTCTGAAATTTTTGTGGAGAAACATTACGAACTGTGGAAGGTAAGGAGCTTAAATTAGGCTCTGGGACTTAGGAAAATAATGATTTCATTTTAAAAAAAAAAAAAAAAAAGTTAAAATGTGGTGCCTTTCTGCAAACAGGGCAATTTACCATTTGGAGACAAAGGCAGCTGGTTGCTTCTCTTTGCACTGCTGAATCACTTCAACCATTCTATCGCATTTTTATGACTAAATAAACTGCTTTTTTAGGCATATTGTTGTTAATCGCAACATGAAGTAAAAATTTTTTGTTAAATTCCCTTTATAGTTGAGCTAAAAAATTAGAAAATTAATACATTAATGAATTTGGGCAGATCTTGTCTTTATTAGCCTCATAGATGGCCTAAATCTATAGAGACATACACATATCTTTGTGTTTACTTCTGCAATCGTGAACAATTTTACCAAAGCCCCTGAGGTGTAAATCTTTATGCCTCTGATGGGAAAACTTGTTCTGAGAAATCATTATTAATGATTTGTTTCACTTATGAAGAAAAGGGCAATAGAAGTAAATGGGACTGAAAGTATAAAAAGCTTTCTGGCATCATTTGAACATTATATTCACCACAAAGGAAAACCTGTGAACGGATTTATCTAACAGGACGGTAGTAAGTAATCTACATTGGTGGTGTTATCTGTATTATAGTTCGGTCTGAGCCAGACCCTAAAAAAGAGGTGAACAATGTCAAGGAGTCATGGACCCCAGCCCAACCATACAATTGAAAAATCTAGTGACTCAAAAAGCGCCCATCTTGCCTGTGTGAACAACAGTAGCTCATTGAAGTCAGTGGCATTACAACAGTATAATTCTTAAATTTATGGTAGAGATAACACTTCTCGTGCATAGCTAAACAGGAAAATTCAATCTCATTAAAAAATGTTACCCTACTGTGTAACTAGTGCTGTCAACTCCAAGTGCCAACCCACCCCCAACTAACCCACATCCCCAAAACCTAATGATCCCCACACAGATCTAGACCACTCAGTTGTGATGCTGCCATGAATACCCTGAACTTTAAGGTAAGCACAAACATGATTGTTTTTATTTCATAAAGAATTCTAGTGTTCTATTTTCAGGATTTACCCTATTAAAAAAAAGTTTAAAAAAAAGAAGAAAGGTGAGTCTGGTAGTCTTATTTAATTGTATGATTTCAGAAGCATATATTTTAAGAATTTTTGGTGAGGTAACGCAAAAAAAGCAGTGAAAAATGGTGGTAACAGTGATGCAGCTTTACCAATAGACTAGAAATGTAACATAGATTCTAAAACAATGATGAAGGGAACAGTGACTTTTTACAAGCAAAATTTCAGTGGCAACCTGTAAAGAATAAACATACCAGCAGTGAGTGGTGCTTTGAAGAGCATGTTTGGTGGAGCAGTCTAACTCTCTGGGTGTGTTGACGTTGTCTGCAACAGAGTCAAGGAATAATAGAAAACATAGCAGAGGTGCTGCAAGCACAAGGAAGAAGTAATAAGTTGAAAGAACATAAACGTGTTTGTAACTCAAGAAAATAGGCCCTGTTCTACCAAAAGATTTTGGGTTTTATCTATTCTATGAAAGATGAATACTGCCTTTAGATATTTGTTGTTCTTTAAATCCAAGTTATGAAAATGAAAGTGCAAACACAGTTAGCTATTCTTCTGCAGAAGCCTTTTGAAAATCAAGTTACACTGAGATATCTGTTGTTGTAGTGAATACTTAGAGCAATAAGAGAACTGACACGTTTCTTTTGAGATTTGCAAATGTTAACATTTTTGTTACTTAAATTATCACATGAATAATTGTACATTGAATTAAACCAGCTCTATAGAATGATAAAAAATTAATTGAGTTTGAGTGATGGTTAAATTATGTTGTTATAATCTTTGCAAGGAATGCTTTCAGAATTATGGATTACCGAAAAAATAGCAACAAAAACCAAAGGAAAGTCAAAGCTGGTAATATGAATGGAATAAATACTTGATTGTTATGCACAATGGTAAAACAGAAGAGAAATCACACTTTGGCAGCAATAAACAGAGCTGATCTCTTGGCTATTATTATTAATACTAATATTTATTTTGCAGTCAGAATGCTTCTGCAGCCTATAAACAACTTATTTTTTCTCATTAACACATGCTTCCTTGCTACTGTAAGAAATATTGCAAAATTTTCCTCTGAAGTCATGTGCCTTATGTAAACATATCTGAATGTGTTCTTGTGAAGCTAGAATGCAGAATCCTGCAAATAACAGCATAAATATCACTTGTCATGTTTCAGACATTCTTATTTAGCCACACACATGCCGTGATATATACAACTTTTTAACTAGAAGAGCTGTGTGTTGGTTTGTGTGTGTGTGTATTTTGGGCTTGGTTTGTGGTTTGTTTTTTTTTTTTTTTTTCCTGTAAGTGAGATTTTGCTCCGATCAATGTTCTGGAAGGAAGGTATTAAATTAAAAAATATAGTTTTTAATCTGATTGATTTTTATTCTACTAGCTTAAATCTGCTGTGATTAAAAATGTAAAATCCTACATCTTGTGTATGTGTGTTTTCCTTCCTTATAGGTTTACAGGAGTGATTAATAATAAACTACTTTTACTCCGGTGTTACTGTAGCAACACCACAGCATGTACTGGTATTACTGTTACTTTTTTTTTTTTTTTAAGACCTTAAACAAACTAATTGCACTGGCACTATTTCTATGCTAATTTACCAACACTACAAGCATGAAATTGTTCAACTAGCTATCCTAGGATTCTCTTTTGTAAATTTGGGAACAGTGCTTATCTGCTTATATCAGATTTGTTCATTTTAATAGAAAATATGGTTTTGTTATTGGCTAATTTTAAGAAACTGCTGGTAGATTGTACTAGATATTTATTGAATGCTATATAGACTGGAAGGTCAGCAATATTTCTTATTGATTGCATTAGCTCATCCGCGGAAAAGACTGTGCAATAAAATTATCTGTTTTCAATGCCTCCAGTAAGTATGCCATGCATTTGGTGTTATTTCTGTAGCTTCATCTGATGATAGTTACAATTAAAATTGCATTTTGTAGTGGAATTTCTTATCTGATAGCATATTATGATTTAACATAGATATTTTTCTCACATAGGTTCACTAATTGGATAGACGATATTATTTTTACTTAGCATTAAACAGTGGTTGCTTGGTAACTTTCTCAGTGATGCTTTGTACTTTTTCTCAGATATGTTTTTATGTGTATTTCTGCTAGATTAAATAACAATAAGAATTTTTTGACTAAGAAAACTTTTTGTTCAGAGTAGGTTCATTCCTTTTCACACACCTGACCATATTGACAGTCCTATTTGAGGAAAGAAAGATAATATTTAAAGAAACCACAGAGGTAACGAGTAAATTAGCAGTGAAAAGAAAAATAAAGCACTTGTTAACACCTTGTACACCAAAATTTTCTGAGATTAATCTACAGTATTAAATGAGACTATTTTACCTTAAGTAATAGTTTTGAATAGGACAGAATTCCAGATTTTGGAAGTGGTTTTTTTTTTTTTTTATTGTTAATCTGTCTTTAATACTTGAAGGTATCCCACAAAGGAAGAAGGATTTTTTTTCTTTTCATTGTCTTATGGGAGACAAGTCTGAGAGACAAATATTTATAGTGTACTTAGGTGGGTTTTGTATGGTACTCAGCATACCCATTTCCATTCTGAGACAATGCGTTTGAGTTTTACAGTAGGGCATAAGAATGAGCACTAAAACTAAATGAAAGTTCTTAGGTTCAAGGTGAGAATAATAAAAACAATCCTTCAGATGATATTAAAAGACATCCAAAGAGTAAATGTTTTAATTTTCAAAGAGAATACAACAGAATACATAAAATAAGTGATATAGATTGGAGGGCAGCTGTTTCTGATTTTGTTAATATGTTCTGGAGGTGTGAAGAGAAGCTGTTACCATGTTTTAGTTTCTTGTTTCCATTTTTTGCAGTGATTTGGGAGGAAGTTCTGCATTAGAATGTCAGACATTCTCACAATTTCCATGCGTGACAATTAAATGGGAATTATAATTTTTCCTTTTAAGTACTTGGGACGCTCAACTGCATAGAGTCAACTTTGCTTTGATTAAATTTATAGGTAGAAAACTGTCCAAGTCAGTCTTGAAAACTAATTCATGCAAGCATAAAGGACTCAGTAGATACAGGAAAAAAATACTATGTCGGTATCAATAATTTTTCTTTTTGTGT
>NW_009661371.1:4812759-4838572 GCF_000708025.1 Charadrius vociferus
CTCTTTCCTCCAAAAATGGTAGGACTCCATCTGTCCCTGTGAGCCAATAGGTTTGGCAAAATAAAGGAGCAAGTCTGTTCTGGCTCTAATTTATAATGACACACAGTATGGTAATTTGTTTTGCTTTGGTCAGATGTTTTGGGGTCTGTGGCTCTATTCTGTGCAAAGCTTTCAGTGTTTTCTGTGAGTGTGGGACAGACATTTAATGCATCAGCCAAGTGCTGCAGTATCTGAACATAAAATAGATCCTTTGATCCAGTTATGAACAGCAATTTTTTGAACTGGTGAGATTCAATGCTTTATTTTTCTTTGCTTGTTTTGTTTTGTTTTTTTTTTTTTTTTGGTGAAAGCATGAGAGGTCAAAACAGCTCTGGGGCTCTTACCATTGAACAACTCACGTGGGCAGCAGCACTCAGCAGCTGATGTGGTAGGGAACTGGGTACTCTGGGGCAGGCTGCCCGGCCTCTGTGAAACTCCAACAGAAATTAGAGAAAACCACCTTGAGAAAGGTGTACTTCCAGTCTGATATCTTAATTTTTTTCTGCTTATCAACATGTTTCCACCAAAAATGCTGCTGCTACACATAGCTTTGCATTTTTTAATGTGATATATCCCAAGAATTTGTGGGAATAGAAAGAAAATGCTCCACTAAACTACTGAAATACCGAAAGCATTACAAAAAACAAAAGTCACTGTTATGCCCTTGACCTGAATACTTTGTTCAGTTCTAGTCATCTAGAGGAAGGCTAGCGAAAGGCTGCTGGAGTAATCAGAAAAGTCGGGAGCTCATTTTACCAGAGTGCTGAAAGAGACTGTCTTTTTCTATCTAGCTCATGGATTGTATAATTGCTTGCTAGAAATTTATCAAAACGAGAAACAACACTGGTCAAATGCCACGGAGAAACCATGCTGGTCAAAGAGCAAATGCACACGAGACAAAAGATCAAGGACAATGAAAAGAAATGCAGAAAACTGTAGAATAGTAGGGAGCTGGTAGCCATAAGAAGAATGAGTTTTTGAATTAGCCTTTCTTTAGGTCTGCCTCAGCTATGCCATCTAACCAATTGATGGGAGAGTGCTTATGAAAGAGACTGGGCTGTACAGATTGTCTCCGGCAGCAAGGGGTCAGACGTGATGACAGTGGAAGCTGTTTTCAGTGTTTTATTCCTAAAATACTATCTTAGGCACCTTGTACCATGTCTGGGTACTATTATTTACAGGTGGCTGTTCTGGTTCTCTTTCAGCTCAGATGAACGGCATGCCTTATATAGAGTAAAATTCTAGGTGTTGTCAATGTGGCTGCATTACATTACTTCAGGGCTTATGTTGCTCCAAAAGCTTGTAATTCAGGCTGATATGTTCAGAGCAGCTGTTGGATTTAGGTGTCTAAATCACATTGATGTCGCACATAAATAAACGTCAGTAGTTAGATATATTGGTTTGAAGTCTGCACTCCTTGGCTGCAAATAAATTTGTGATTTAACAGTGCAGTTTTGGATGTTGAAAAATGGCTTTCCAATCTTAGTTCTATATTTCACTTATAGTTCAGTGCATTGATTAGCATTGCCTGTTAATTGACATAATTAAATAATGTACAATCATGCTGATCTTATTGCTTTTCCTGTAAACTAAGAAGTTCATTCATGAGTTTGTTACATTCCAACAAGAGGGAACCAGTTTTCCTCTCAAGTGATTTCAGCTAATTGGCATGAAAGGGTCAAGATTCACTGCATTAGCTCTTTGTAATTTTCATTATCTTTCATGCTGCTGTTTTTTTCATTTCCTGACCATAAAATCCTGTTTAAGAGGGTCTGAATTTAAGATGGTGCTTCTGGTATAAAGCATATAAAATTTAAAGTATATATTTACCAAAATTTGGTTCTCACAAAAGTAATCTCTTTGACTTGAATAAGACTATTTATTTGAATGACTGCTATTTAGCATCAGTAACATGGATCAATTTAATTCTATTTTCCAGGGAAACGTGCTTTTATCATGGGATGTTGCTACAGTCACATAAAGAAATTATGTAGCAACTCCTTGTAAAAATGGCTTTCGTATTCACAGAGAGAAAAAGCAGTCTGAGGAAAGATCTGACAACTAGAATAAAAGGCGTCTGTTGGAATAAAATATAAAATCTTTTCGAGGAGATATAATCTCTTCTAGGTATCAATTAACTTTAATTTCAGTATTAGTTCATTAAAGTGTTTTATTTTCAAATGTTAAAAGGGGTTGATGAAAAGTAATTTCACTGAAGTTAATCAGTCTTCCATAGAATTTTTCGAATACTTTGATACAAGAGGATTCGGGATGACGCCCTGCACTTAGTAGGTAAAAGGGCAGAGATCCTGGTCATCATTATTTTAATTCTTGTAAGTCAATTTGTGTTGAACAGTTTCTGTCTGTGCAGCATTTAGGTTGAAGCCAATTGTGAGAGCTTCTAATTGAGCTTCCTATGAATACAACTAGTCCACCATTGAAAAATTGCATTTTTCAACTAAAAATTACTGTTTCCAAAAGAAGTAAATGTGTTTACCCTCATGTTATTCTGGGGTCCTCTGTGTCATTCTCTGTGCCCTCAAATAAGACCAGTTTCTGTAACTTTTTCACCTGGTGAGGGTTCCGCCTCCTCCATACATGCTCAGCAGTGGGATGGCTCGTGCTGGTTTGGCAGAGAGATGCTCCATCTTTCCTCTCCTCCGTGCCTCTCGCTGAGGCCGGTGCTGCCTCCTTGGCAACCACAGTGGCCTCTCTGCAAGCCTTCGTGTCACCTATCCATTTCATCAGCACTGTTTTTTTGTATTCAGTTCTGGCTCATGGATAAAAATTTCACGCAGTTTTGGAACTGGTGTTAATCCACAGTTATCTACTGTGGTAGCCAACCTAGAGGTGCACAGTAAGCCACAATTAACAAATATTTCTGATTAAGGCTTGTTTTAGCCAATTAACCTGTACTTTCAGTGCATTCTGTATAGCTGCTCTGGGCTCAGTGTTACTTGACAGCTAGGATCCATGCAGCTATCAGAAATTACGTAATTTAGTGTTATCTCAGGGCATTTATTGTATAGAGTAAATACTGCTTTTTTTTTCTTGTCTTTTGAGGATACTCAGATCTGCACCTGGTTTATCTGCTGTTGTGCCAACATTCCTTGGGTCTTCATACTCCAAAACATCCAGCAAAGAATGTGATGATGTTATAGGTTTACTTTTGTGATTTTACTTACAAATGAAACTGATCACAGCTTTGAACTGATATTCTTTTTCCCCAGAAAAATAGCACTGAAGTGAAAGGATCTATACAATCTCATCTCCCTTTTTTTCCTGCATAAATAAAATGTAATTGTGTATGAACACTTCTCCTAAAGTGTTGCGAATTCTCAATTAAAGGAACATTGATATTAGTCAAAGTATAGTAACATCATTGCAATTGAGACAGTGTTAAAGACATCTGAAAGTGGCAAAGATGAAATACCCTGCATAATTTGCCTGTTATTCTCTGGCAATATCTGTGTATATTTGTGCCTTTGTATATGTGTTAGATATATGTGTGACTGTGTATATAGATAATAGTATGGATCTTTGTGTGTGTGTGAATGTGTACTAAATATCCTAGAATTCAAGCTCCTCATTCTTTCCCCCCCCCTCCCCCCTGTTTCTTATGCAGGAATTTTTCAGATTATTTTATGCATTTTCTTCCCTCAGTCACCTGCTTGCTCACCTCACAAGTCTTTCAAAAGATTGACTTCTTGCCCTTTGCTTCTTATAACTGCTTGCAGAACAAAACTTCACTGAGAATATGAAAGTGCCTTGAAATAATTTAAAGGGAAGAAGAAATTCAGAATAACTTTTGAATAGCAAAACAGAAGTATCCAAGTGGTTGTAAAAGTGTTTCTCAGGCAGGCAATATTTCTCTTTTCGTTAATAATACTGGATGGTCTATATGCTTAAATATGATCTCGATCAACTAAAACCACATTCACATGTTGTTCAGTTTAACCAGAACTAATGATAGTGTTTTCTTCCTTGGTTTAAGTTGCTTTAGAGAGAACAAATGGTACCTAATCTAAAGGAAAGTCGAGGACAAAAAAGCTACAAAGTCGAAAAACTTCTAAGCAAAATGATTTGTAGCAGTTCACCACATTGTGAGTCATTGCTTCTTGTAATCAGTCTTTTTTTTTTTTTTTTTGCTAGGTGAAATAGTTTATGAAACAGAAATGGAATCTGAATTTATTTTGCTTCCAAAATACAATAGATTGCTATCAAGATCAACTAAGAGTTTCAAAAGTTGAGTGGTTTTGTGATTTGTGTGACAACATAGGCAGCGTGCCTTTGAGTGAAAACCAAATTGTTGAGTACTGGAAACATAATATTCAACTTTTTCCTTCAAGTAAAGGGGAATTGCTAACTAAACTGTTACATGGCCTTAGTAATATTTTCATTAATATGATGTAAATAAGATTCAAGTATAGGAAACACTTGTTTGCTTTGGTAATGGAAGATTTTGCAATTAATATTATAAAAGTGAAAGATTTGTAACGTATCCTCATTGAAGGAACATAAAGTCTTTCTAGGCAATATTTTGAAACCTGACACAAGAAAAAAAATTAATTCCAAAAAGTCTATGTTAAAAATTTTTTCAAACTGCCTTTGCATTTTAAAAAATCTTTAAGAAACAAAATACCATACTAAATCTGTAAAATATTAAATTTCTAATTCTGATTGTTATAGTAATTCATTATAGAGACAAAAAATAAGTGTGAACCTCAAGATCATAGCCTTGAGTTTTCATTTATCGTAATGAAAGATTATTATGAAAATGTTATGTGTAAACCTAAAACAATCTGGTGAAGGAAATACTTTTCAAGCTAAAGATTGGTTTGTCTGACTGTGTATGTTATAGCAACAAAAAGAGAAGAGAAATCTGTTATGTTAGATTGTGGATGATGGATTAAAGTTTTCTTTTGCGAAAACTACGTTTTACCTCTCCTCCTCCTCAGGTTCACTACTATCTATGAACAGAATTTATCTATCATTTACCCATTATCTTTGAATGTGCAAATTCATTGATCTTTATTTTCAAATCCCAGGAATTTAGCAGATTGAAAAGTTTGGTTTGTACAGGACTGAGGCTTTTTTCCTCCTTAAATGAGGTCATGAAATCAGAGCAGACAGATAAAAAGGAATTCTAACATTAAAAAAGTACTTCATGCTGGAGTTCAAAAAGTGGCTTGAGCCAAAATACTATGCTTTAGAGATTGTAGCCTGAGAAACGAATATAAAGAGGCATACCTCTAAGGCAGAACAAAAATGACTAGAAACATCAAAAGGGCTCAAAGAAAGGCAGTGATGGGAGATCAGTAAAAGAGCTTACGATGGCCATGGTTTGTTTACAGTGACTGCTACAGACAATATAAATTTGGCAACATATTTAGTCAATTGCACAGAACAATGTACAGGAACCCTTTATAGGTTTATATCTGTTTTCTCAATAAAATATTAGAATTATTTATTCATTGCCATGTGATATTAGTAAAATGGCAATCTAACTTTGGGAGAAGAGACTAATTACATGTTTTTGTGGGATACGATTAAGCGCAGTTATACTTGGTAGATAGAGCGAAAAGAATTCCCTGTGATTCAGAACAGTAAGTCAAATATTTTCAAAGAAATATTGTCTGAATAAGTTATCACATGCTTATCCACTAATCCACTATAATAATTCTTGTATCTTTTGCTACATCCAGTACTGGCCAATGTTGGAGACAGAACACTGAATTAGGAAGTCAGTTTGGCAAATCCTGCCTTGATATGCCCATTATACAGCTATTTTCAACAAGCACATTATCATTGTTTCACAGCCGCCAGTCTTGATGGTATTCTAGAAAACAGGAAAAAAAAAAAAAGAAGAAAGGTTTTCTTCATATGATAGTACAAACAGTATACAGCTATTGATCAGCTATACAGGTTGCTTCTTCGAAGAGGAGCGTCAAAGAAATTGCTTTAGTATTTTGGGTGATTTACTTATACTGATCCTGGCAAGGTCCATTAAATACTAGAAAAAAAATCAACCTGATTAAATTTCTGTAAATGTAATTAAATCCTGTCCTAGGTTTGTTCATGTATCAGTAAACTAATTCCATTTAGTCCAACATTTGCTTTGAGTCTGGACAAAATTAAATTAATTTCCTAGCTGTGAACTATAGGAAAACAACATATAGTAAATTACTCAAGCATTCAGACTATTGACTCAAAAGGCAGAGTTACAACAGAAATGTTGATATATTCAGTAAAAGGAGCCATTAGAAGAATTACACTTCACTTGGGGAACAATTAATTTTTGGTTATTGAATTATATATAACAATTAAAGTAGATGAATAAAAGAATTATTAGGGAAGGTTTATTTCCTTCTGCCTCTTGGGGCTCAATTCTAAAAGCGTGAAATTTCTCCTCAAATTCCGCAGTCTGCTTGACAAGGGTGAGACTAAGCTGAATCAGAATTTCACAGAACGGCTCACAGAGAGACCCTGCTCAGAAAGAGAGCAGGTGGAAAAGTGTAAGTGGAGGGAGTCTAAGAGGACCAGGGCTAGCACCATTATCTGCATAGGAGAAGGTTTCAAATAATTGTCACATGCACACGTGTTGAAGAAGATCTCCACTCACAGAGGGGTTGTGTCTGGAGAAAAACAAACCAAAAGATTTGGAGCAGATTTTGAGGGGAAATCCGTTCCATTTTCTATGCAGGTTTGCATTGAGAAGAGCAGCGAGATTCTAGTCTTCCGCTCCCTTTCTGCTCTGAGATGAGAGGAAGTCCCATGAACAAGGCGAGTGCAGAGCTGAGCTTGCACTGTAAGTGCTGCTGAGAGGCAGGACCTCAGCGCTGCTGGGTAGGTGGGTCCCAGCTCTCACTAACAATATTTATCAGGGTTTCTGGTGGGGACTGAGTGAGCTTGAGATATGTGGAAGAATGCCCTGGGACTGTCCAATACTGCTCATAGTACAGAACCGTGATTGAGGCTCTTGTCTGATTTCACGATTGGGACATTTGTTAAAAGATGGGGATTCAAGGGTAATTTTAATTATTTGTTTAATGTAATAAGAGCCTGAGAACATCATCTTCCTCTGAGTTTCCTGTATTTGATGAGGTCTGAACTCAGATACTTTCCCTCTGCATGAATGGTCTAACTCTTCAGGTCCTGCAACAGCTGTTCTTTAGATAACTTTGTGAATTTTAGCCTTCTTTTCCATTACTTTGCCTACAAGTGAGTTAGAAACTAAACAAAAATTTTGGGGAAAGATTAAAAAAATAATAATCCTGACAAAATCTGAGTTTTGGTTTTGTTTTTTTTTTTTTCAACTGCTGCACCAAAACCCGCAATTTTTCATACAGCCGTATTTTAGTTAAGTGTAAAGAATATCTGAATAACTTTCTGAACTAGAGGAATACCTATCCTCCCTGAGGCTCTGATCTGAGTCCTTTAAGGTTTAATCATAATTTCCTATTACTTGGAATAAAAGGAGTAGAAATATGAATGCTAGAGATGAATAGAGGTTTCATTTTCAAAATGCAAGTTCAACTTTTTTACTCAATTTATCTTTAAACTACTTTATTACTGGTATCCTCATCATGGCTCTTTTGCACTTGTTCTTGTATGTGTGTGGGGTTTACAATTCACAGCACCCACCGAACTGAATAGTCACAGAAAGACAGTAAATATCACCACTTTTGCGCAGTTCTGTGCATATTTAGTAGCACTAAATCATAGACAAAATAAAGTATGGGAGGACACTTCTGTAATAAACAGACTAAACGCAGAAGGCAAAGGCAGGGAGTGGGAGAATGAAGAACTGCCCACTGTAGGAGATCAGGTTTGAGACCATCTGAGGAACCGAGGAACCTGAAGGTGCACCAGTCTGTGGGACTTGATGAGATTTTTCCATGGGTCCTGAGGGAGCTGGCAGATGAAGTTGCCAAGCCACTGTCCATCATATCTGAGAAGTCGTGGCAGTCTGGTGAAGTTCATGCTGACTGGAAAAGAGGAAGTATAACCCTCATTTTTGAAAAGGGAAAAAAGGAAGACTTGGGGAACAACAGGCCAGTCAGTCTCACCTCTGTGCCCAGCAAGGTCATGGAGCAGATCCTCCTGGAAACTCTGCTAATGCACATGGAAAAAGAGGAGTTGATTGGTGACAGCCAGCATGGCGTCACTAAGGGCAAATTGTGCCTGACAAATTTGACGGCCTTCTACGTCAGCGTTTCAGCGTTGGTGGATAAGGGAAGAGCAACTGACATCATCTACCGGGACTTGTGTGAAGCATTCGACGCTGTCCCACACAACATCCTTGTCTCTAAATTGGAAAGACATGGATTCGACGGGTGGACTGCTCAGTGGATAAGGAATTGACTGGATGGTCGCACTCAAAGAGTTGCAGTCAATGGCTTGATGTCCAAGTGAAGAGCAGTGTTCCTCAGGGGTCAGTACTGGGACCGGTGCTGTTTAACATCTTTGTTGGTTACATGGACAGTGGGATTGAGTGCACCCTCAGCAAGTTTGCTGATGACACCAAGCTGTGTGGAGCAGTTGGCATGCTGGAGGGAAGGGATGCCATCCAGAGGGACCTGGACAGGCTGGAGAGGTGGGTCTGTGCAAACCTTATGAAGTTCAACAAGACCAAGTGAAAAGTCCTGCACATACATTGGGGCAATCCCAAGTACAAATACAGGCTGAATGGAGAATGGATTTGGAGCAGCCCTGAGGAGAAGGACTTCGGGGTGTTGGTGGATGAGAAGCTCAACATGAGCCGGCAATGTGCACTTGCAATCCTGAAAGCCAACTGTATCCTGTGCTGCATCACAAGAAACATGGCTAACAGGTCAAGTGAGGTGATTCTGCCCCTCTGCTCTGCTGGGACACCACCTTTAGTACTGCATCCAGCTCTGGAGCCCCCAACATAAGAAGGACATGGACTTGTTGGAGCAAATCTCGAGGAGGGCCACAAAGATGGTAAGAGGGATGATCAGACAGGCTGAGAGAGTTGAGGTTGTTCAGACTGGAGAAGGGAGCAGCCTGCCAGTGCCTAAAGGGAAAGGTGTAGAGGGACATTGTACAAGGGCAGGTTGCAACAGGACAAGGAGCAATGGTTTTAAATGGAAAGAGAATAGATTTAGATATTAGGATGAAATTCTTCACTGTGAAGGTGGTGAGGCATTAGAACAGGTAGCCCAGAGAAGCTGTGGAACCTCCATTCCTGGAAGTGTTCAGGGCCAGGCTGGATGGGGTTTTGAGTAACCTGGTCTAGTGGAAGGTGTCCCTCTCCATGGCAGGGGAGTTGAAACTAGATGATCTTCAAGGTCCCTTCCAACCCAAACCATTCTATGAGTCTGTGAAACTCTGTGTAACGTTTAAAGGAAACCTCATAACCAAGGCAAGTAAACCCACAGAACAATGTCCAGACTTAAATGTTGTACTAAATGCTAAGAAGCCTGGTAAAGATCTGGCTGATGTTCAGGAACCACTGACAGATTAAACAGCAGTGGAAAGGAAAAAGGTATGTTTATCATAACACATTATGTTTTGCCATCTCCAGACTGGACCACACTTATCACACAAATATTGAAAGTCAGTACTTGAAACTTGTAAAGTAAATGCTGGAACAAATTTTTACTTACGAAAGCTAAAAGCTGTAACTAGTTACAAAGTACAATAAATCATACTTGTAGAATGTATATAATTTATATATATTAGGTTTAGATTCTATCACTTTTATCTTACTGCATCATATGCTTCAGCAAGATGTCATTTTTTTTCTTGTATAATGAATAACCAAGCATATCTGCATCTGTTCTTATATACCTCCTACTTATTTAAGCTTCATACTTTGTGACACATAAAGTAAATAGTTGTTTCACACCTGAATGAAAAAGAAGCATGTAAAATTAGTATCAGTAAAAAAAAAATATTTTTTTTTTTATGTGGGTCAATTTACATTGTTCACTGCTTTATTTTCTACAGACAAATTCAATTTTGTATGCCACAATGTCAATTCATAAGAATAAAAGGCCTTCTGGTTGTCAGAACTGGACCATCCAGTTCAGCCTGTAAGTATATTTAACTTCTTTTGGCTACACTGTCCAGTTTTTTTTTTTTCTCCCTACAGATCACAGAACTCGAGAAGCTGTGTTTGCTTATAGTTTTTGTTTTAATCGGCTCACATGCTTAAAACTGGTGATTTGAGGGTTAGTAAACTTTATCTGTGTTAGCTAAAATTATGTTACCAATTAAAAGAGTTTGTAACTGTAAAAACAGTATGGTGAAAATACAGCTCCTAGAAAGAAAACCAGGATCCTCCACCAATTTCAGTGACTTATATTCTGGTGGGTTTTTTGGTAAAACAGTGCTAGTTTGCCAATTATTCTTATTCAGAGAGAGAAAATCTTGCAGTAAGACTTGAAAAGCCACAAGAAAAATAGAAACCAAACCAGAAAGGACAGAAGACTGTCAGACAAAACACAGCATAACTTAATAGCTGGAAAGCAGAATGTGTGAATGAGGCTATAAGGTCAAAGACATAGCTGAGGCTGGAAGTACTGCAAGTAAGTTAGGTGAAGTTAACTTACTCTGCATAAACCATACAGCAAAATATAAAATGGAAAAAAGCTAGCTGAGAAAAGGGTCATCTTAGAATCTGTTTAGTAAAATCTGGGACCCAGTAACTCTAAATGAAAGCAGTGTTAAAGTAACATGGGAGAAAGATAAGAAATGCTATGCAAAAAGAAATCCAGTCCTCCATCTACTCTAGTATTCTGTTTTTAGCAGTGACTGTCAGTGCTGTAACATGTTTTAAACAAAGCTGGAAGAAGACATGTGGTAAGCAATTATAAAATCTGCCCTAAGGAAAAAGTTTCTTCCTGCAACCCCTCAGTTAGAGGCTCCTTGTGCCCTGAGGCATGAGGATTAATATTCCTTCCACATGCTTTTGGTTTATAAAGCTTTAACTTTTTTATTCATAAAAATGTTCATTTTGATTATTATTAGGTTTAATTCTACTGACCCTCTGGAAGCCAAGGATGTCTGCAACAATAAATTCCACCATATAGTTAGTTATTTATTCATGTGACAGAAATATACTTTTATGACTTTAAGAGGTAGCTAGAATAAGCGGGAGCTTCTTGAGAATTACTGAGATCATCATTGACCAAACACAAAAGTGAAAAGAATCAAAAAGGCAAACCATATGGTGAGGGAAGGAGGGAGATGGAATTTAGAGAGAAAAGACAAAATAACAGCACTGTTTCACCAGACAGTTGCCATTCATCTGGTCCTTACGACTGCCGTGTACAAATAGTAAAGGTGACAAACATTGACTATAACCAGTTGTGAATTATAATCTGTTTAGATTGCATAAACCCCAACTTTCTAATGTTCAGTGAAGATTGCTTTACTGAAAACAAAATTCCCAAGCCCCACAGTGGTAAGTTATCCTTAGAGTATACGCAGCAATTATAGGAAAAGAGAGGAGGCTTGCAACTCCTGTTTGGAGAGATGAATTTCTTGCATCCATAAAGCTTACTCAATGTATATATTGTAAATAAATGAAGTGAAAATATATTCATTTTTTTAGGAATCTCTTTTCTCAAGCTGTTGCTTTAGGATAAAAGGCTTGATGCTGAAAACAAGACTACCTATGCACATGAGTTAATTTCTACATTCAAATCTTTGTAAACTGCAGTGGGATCTACAATGCAAATACCTTAATAAAGAGCCATTTATGAAGGCTTTTTTTTTTTACTTTATTATTTTAGGAAGTTATGTGCAAGACAATTCAAAACAGAGACTGCAGTGCCAGCAAGGCATTAAAGATTAAATATAGCCTCTCACTTTCTTAGTTTTTAAAGAAAACAATATGCTAACATTTTGTATTTTCCTTTCAATATCTGAGCTCTGAAGAGATACAATTTTTTTTGTAGTAGACAGGAAATGTAGATATTTTCTGCTTTCTAAATGAACAATATGATTAGCATATAACATAAAAGCATGTGTGTAAAGAACAGGAACCTTCAGGTAACTATCAAATCTCACAGGAGTTCTCAAAAAAAAAAAAAAAAGCAAGACCTAGTAATTCTGTGGTGACCCATGCCCATCTAATATATTCTGAAATACATATTGGTTACAGGAATCTCTCCCAGCCCAAATATTTCACGCATATAAAAAGCAAAGTGAGAGAACGAACAGATCAGGAGGGGATGGACGTTAAAGAATGATAGGACAAAATGGGAATGCAATGACAAATAGAGGTCTTAGCTGTGGCATTTCACTGCAGAGCTACAGTGGAGGTAATGAAAAGCTATCTCGCTTCTGGTGATGCTTAGGGAGCAATTAGATAAAGATAACCTTCTTGGGTTTCTGATGCCAAAGAGCACTGCTGCTGATGTCAGACTTTTAAATGGCCTGTGTGGCCTCCAAGCTGGTGGCCTAAGAAGAAAAACTGCTATTTTGCCTTCTGCCCACTTTCTGCAGCAATGCCTGTCCCCATGGCTGCTCAAAGAGGAAGTCTTTCCTTTATTCTCAGTACCCCATTCAAGATATAAATAGTTATTAGAGAAGGTGCTCAGAGGAAAAAGGGCTAATAAAAAGTTAAAATATTAAGTAACACTGCATCTTTCCGTCCCAGCTCCCACCTCATCCAATATTTTAGTCAGAGATATTTGCAATTCTCTTTGCAATTCTATCTTTTTTCCTATGCCTATGCCAAAATCAGGACTTCAGACTCTGGCTGCTACGATCTTGTAGTTTAGGCTGTTGTGATGTCCGAAGGACTTAAGTTGTTTGCAAACTGATCATAATTCCATTTTTATTTACCCTGGTAACAGATAGGACTAAAATGTGTATAATATGGATTATTTTGTGCCTATTTTTTCTGTTTTCTATGTTTCTCTTTGATGACTTGTGCAGACACTTTCTGCTCATTACGTGACAGCCAAATTTATGTTCAAGCTAAAGGAACTTGCCATTTTGTGTGTGTGTATAAAATTTCAAATAAGCAGGTATTTTTTTGTTCCTTTAATCATAGCATTAATTTAGCTCTAATTATATTAACAGTTTCAGTTATAACTGAGTTAAATAGAATGATCTAAGCCTTGTGAATGGGTAGATTTATTGTTTTATCTCTTTTTTTTTTTTTTTAACAGTATTGGGTTTCGCTTTCAGTGAGGCAGATTTGTTAGAAAAGGTTTAGCTACGTAAACAGCAAAATTGAACAAGACACAGACTATATCCTAAGTCTGATAGGTTTACAATGATGAGCTATTGCCTATTAACTGCAACTTGCATTTAAGCAAGTCCATTTCTAATCAGGAGAGCTCTTTGGCACCTGCTTCTAATTATACCTTTAAGACCCACTGTCTTAAACATGTGCTTTAAAACTTGCTTTTGAACAGGGCACTTTCCTGAAAATAAGGTATGAGTAACGACTGGTTTTGTATTGAATGCTTGTTTTTAACCTAATAAACTAAAGCCTCTTAGACCCCAACTATTTCGGAAGGGGCTATTGTTCATTGTCCAAAACAATGTGCTTGTAGTGTGATTTACATTGTTGTTTACATCTACACATTGTTGTTCTGGTCAAAAATCCATAGTTAAAAACAACCAAAGGACAGATTTACTGTACAGATAGAGTGCAGCAGCTGGGAAGGAGCGATTAAAGTCTATTGAGCAATTACCATGACTTTTCAGGAACACGATTTATTTGAATTTCCACAAAACCTTAAAAAAAATCTTCTATTTTAACAGGTAACTAACTGGAATTCGTATAGCACTGTGCGTATTGTTGGTATTGTGGTAAGAGAAGGATCTTTTCTCTTTTATTCTACCTGTTTCTCCATGAGATCACTGCACTCTTTTCATGGATTAAGAAACTGGTATGTTTTTTGAACACAGTCCACCAGACCATCTAAATACGAAGCAGGGAATTGGAATAAGAGAGAGAGTTATTTGGGATCAGAAGGTATTGTTGAAGAGACAGGGGAAAAGTGACATGGACAGCTATTGACTGCACTAGTTCAAACTCTCAAAGAAGACTTTGAGACATATTTTGAAGATGGATTAACTAAAGATGTAGAGTTAAATGGAAAATGGCAAAAAGACACTATGGATTTATAAGAGGGGAATGTGTAGCACAATGACGCGGTGTCTTTCCTTGGTAACATAATTGATTTTATAGACAAGAAAAATACAATAGAGCTAATCTATCTGGAGTTCAGCAAAGATTTTGATTTAGTGTCTCAAGGACAATTATTATTTAAACATGAGAAGATATAGCAAAATTGTGGTATGGATAAGGGACTACTAAAAGGAAGGCGAAACAGGTAATGTTGAAAGGGAAAGGAGCAGTCTGAAAGGCAGCTACCATTAGAAAGACTGGAGACCTGAGCTTGAGAATGATTTCATTGAATGTTATTGCTAGTGGCCCTGGCATATGGGATTAGAACATGTTGGCGAGGAGTGCTACTAAAACTACTTGTGGGCTAGTACAGAGAAGGATTAGAATTTCCAGTAGGTAAAATGAGCATAGCAAGCCTGTAAAAATACTGGATTTTTGTCAGGGATCTGTCTAAACATAGATGTCACCAGTGCAGTAGCATTGGCTAATGAGGACTTCAGTTAGTTCAGCTGGTGAATTTTTTACTAGAGTTCTTCAGTAATATCATTTTTTAAAAAATTGTTCATAGGAAATGTGACGAAGTTAGAGAGGCTATATTTGCAGATCCAAAGCTATCAGAAAGGAGCAGATTTGCCATTTCATATTTCACTAATAAGATCTTCTTTTTGGAAAAAAAGGAAAGGTGTAAAACCTCATGCCACCTCAAATGGTCACTAAATTGGAGAGATACAAGCAAAATAGAACATAAAGGCATTCCGTTTCAGAATTACTGTTTAACAGAATGCATTTATTTGTAAATGAGCGAAAAAAGCATTCTCTTCAAAATGTAAGCCAGAAATCTTAATGTAGGCAATCAACCCTGTTCCCGTGAACATAGGGAGAGTACCTTAGTGCAATGCAGAACTATACAGGAGAGGACAGGACTTTCATACTTTCACGTATGTCAGCTTTTATCACCCTGCAATGTGCATTTCAGCATTTCTCCTGTTTGTCTGCAACTGACATACATAGGTTTTCACACGTATCTGGATTTCTTGATGCACCAGAATGTTTCTTTCTGCAGGTAGATTGCCTTCGTTTTGATAATTTACATTTGTATTCTGAATACAACTTTATATACAACATAAATATAACTTTATATACAATACAATACAACAATACAATCTTGCTCTGAAGTGTCAGAGAAACGTATAGGTGTCCAGTACACTTTCATGTGTAATGGCACTTTCTAGTCCCTCGCCCCTCTAGTCTTTCTGGGCTCCTTTCAGGCATCATTGCCCCTGCGGTGGACATGTGGCCCTTCTCCTTAGACGGTAGCAGTGATGACAGCAGTTGCAGTGGTTGTCGCAACTCTGTGAGAAAAAGACGTTACTCTTGTTCTGCCCATGTTATGCATTTCACTACTTACACAAACAATTACTGAGCTTTTTCCTATACTTTTTCTAAAGAGAGAAATAACTCTGCCTCAGGGTTTTGTTGCTGTTCACATTCCCTATTGAGCTCGTGCGACTTACACATTAGCCCTTGATTTAGACCCTTACCAGAAATGTAGCTGTATCACAACAACCAGTGATTTTGTTTCCAAAATGGCAGCCTGTTACGCTGTAAACTGTGAATGCTTGTGGGAATTAATTTGCTTACTAGCAGATTAAGAAGGGTGTTTTTGAGCTTTATTAAAACAATTTCCAGAGGATTTTCAACAAATGCCAGGGATTTTTAAATAGTCATAAATACTGCACATGCTGGCAATGAAAGCATACATCTTTCTAGCAGCAGGACTCAGCATTCCTTGAAATACTGTTTTGTAGACTGTGAAAGAGATGTTGCAATTGCAGGAAAAATGGAATTCTGCTTGGTTTTAAGACTGTGTCAATAGTAATATAATCCATAATATCTGTGAAGTGCTGTTTATGATGCTACCATCGGCTGCCACTTTGCAGAATACCATTAGAGAGTGATATTTACTGTAAGAAAATATTCTCAAGAAGCAGAATCAGTTACAAAATAAAATCAATGATAGCTCACTTTCTTTCGATGAGTCCAGTTTTGAGATGCAATTCTATCTTTTTTCCCTGGAATTAGCTGTGGACATGAAGCATTCACTGTATATGGTTCTGCCTTAGGATATAGTATAACCAAATATAGTGGGCCTGGGGCTTGTACTAGAATGAGAATATTGGTACAATGCTTAAACAGATAATAACATTTACAGATCTGTTGGGACTGTGACTTAGGTGCTGTATTTGTTTCTTTTCTGCAGTGAAGTAATTTTTGACCACTAGATGGGACTATACAACTTCATGCAATAGTATTAACAGCAATGTTTGATAGTTTGTTTTACTTGCAATTAATACTCCCCCCGTCACACACTTTACTGAAAGAGACCTTTGTCCCCACCCTTTGCAAAGGGTGAAAACAGCAGAGCCTATTGTAAACAAGGATTTCTGTAATGCTAGTGAGAATGAAAATATTACAAACGTTACGGTCTATCCCAATAAAAGAGCCAGCATGCATATAAACCAGTTTTAAAGTTGTAACAAATCCTCTGTGGAGACTAACACTGCAATCATGCTGCTTGACAATGCACTACTACTACATATTTCTTCTTCATCATCTTTTTCCTTGGTATGCAATTATCTTAGCTGTTAGCAGCTGAGTCTGACTTTCTAAACTATGCATTATACAAATTTCTTTCTAATCTTAGGCTCAGCCAGGGTTCTGTGATACTTTATTCAGATTAAGTTGCTATAAGAAAGAGAAGAAAAACAGTTATTCCTTTCCCAGCTAATTCAATACATTCTTCTTTCGTTTTCTTGTGATTAGATTCACAGTGATCTGGAATCTGATGTAGCAGTAAAGCACTTTCCACTTTGATGAACTCAGCAGGTTTTATTTCATTGTGAAACAGTGTTTGACAGATGGAAGACTGATCTTGGTTGGCTATTGTGATTCTAATGCTTATTTTTCCTTCAAAATGTTTTTTTTCTTTCTTTTTCTTTTTCATTTTGATTTTTCTTGATCTTAGAGTAGCAATTGCACCATGGTTCTTTTCACTAGATGTCTAAAAATGTTGAATTTAATCAGCATAGGATGACACATTTAAATCCCAAGGCTATTTTAATCTGGAATGTGCAGGAAAGGTCTTGACCATGGGATAGGGGTTGTTGCTGAATTTATTTTTGTTACTTGTTGGAAATGTGGATTTCAAGCTCTGAGGCTGTCTCTTAAAAAACAAATAAAAGGAAACAAAGCACAGCTTGATTTTTTTGTTGGTTTGAATGGAATGTTCGATAAGAGCATCTGGAGCACACTTATAGCTTTAGGACCAACTAATGAGATAGTGATTTTACTCACCCAGTCCTTTTGTGGCAAATGCTATCTAATTTGCTGATATATCTACACTGCATATCTAACCTGGCTTTTACTGTCTAAGCTCAGGCACTGGAAGCCATCTAATTTTTTATTTATTGTACACCACTGAGAATTTGTACTATACAAAAACAAACCAGGGGATCAAAATACTATTATTCCATTTTAACTAGGCAGCACAGAATAGAGACAATATCATTAATATGCTGAAATATCGTGGTTCTTCCATCTGACATGCACATACGTTGAAGAATGGGGATGAAATTTCAGTGGTGACTCACGAAAATGAGATTTTAGTAGGTGAGTGCTGGTCCACCATGATTACTCAGATACTTCCAGCAAGACGGAGAGATTAATTCCCAGCTTCCAGTAAATGCCCTTTCCCTCTAGGGTCCAGAGATGTCTCAGAAATGCTTTACTGTTTTTAACACAGATAGGCAGAAACAGAGAAAGCAGAATGGTCAGGTTGTCTTTTACCATTGCCAGGAAGTGGTTATTGACTAACAGTCAGTGTGGTTTCTAGTTCTTACTGCTGTATAAATTGTGTGTGCGTGCCTGTATGCAACAGATATCTAGATAGATAGGTATAAACATGCATTCTGTTTGTTTGATGACAAATGAAGTGTGGTTAGAATATATTCATATATATCTGAAGCTAACGGTCTTAACCTTGGCTGACACTCAAGATTCATTGTGGGTGAGGAAATCTAACTGGCAGGGTTCTTTGGCATTTTCAAAAATCTCCAGATACATCTGGCTCAGCACTACATTAACACTCATTGTCTGTGTGTACGAAGAAAAAGATAGGCTGTGCTGGGCATAAGAGATCACTGATAAGTACGTGCACATAAATGTGCATATAAATATATATATGTGTGTGTGTATGCTTTCATAAGCTCATGTTGAAGGCTACTTCTCCAAATGCTGTCCTAGATGCATTTAGAAAACTTCTTAGTGTGTCAAAGGTACCTTGAAAAACTGGCAGAACTGTTCCAGCAGTAGCACCCTTTATTGGTCAGCTTGCATTAAAAATGAAAATTGGATTCAACTCTGCATTAGCCCATTCCATAATCAGCTTCAGGAGCTTGGTTTCCAGCTATATCCCACAAATTGGGATGCGCCATGGAGGAGAAAAAACACGCAACAGTTGCAGTTCCCAAGTTGAGACGCCTGGCATTGCAACACGCACTTACCTGTTTCTCAATTTCTTGTCACCGACTAACAGGGGGATGAAGAAGGTTGTATGCCTGTGTGTGAAGGGAAGACTGCAAGGAGAGATTGTTTCATGTCTGAATGGAGATTGGATCAGATCTATCTGATTCCCTACGATCCAGGAAGCCAGACTAGTCTCGAGAATATTCTTGTCTCCTTTCCTGAGCTTCACAAAGCAGGTACGTGGAAAAAAAAAATAATCAAGGTCTCTCCCCCCTTAAAACACTTACCCTTTTAATGGAAATTTTACAGTTCTTTTGTTCCAACAATAGCTTAGACTTTTACACTTCCCTCCACAGAGGGACATTATTACTGCTGCTCCTGTTGTTTAGCTAAAGTAGAAGCCGAGCACTGCTGCTGCTGCTGCTGCTACTGATACAGAAGTCAGAAAGACCCTTTTCATTCCTTATTCTTCACGTTCCCAAGTGCCTGGCTGTTTCATTTAAACTGGCTGCTAGAGAGAAAATTCTGTCTTTAGGCAGACTTGCTTTTGCATTAGGATTCCTGATTTTCAGAAAATACATGATTACTGTTACTTCTTAGAAATCACATATATTTACGGGTAAAGCGGAAACCTAATCTGTTTGTCTTTGTGTATACAAGTGTGGGGTTCTACAAGATTTTATGCAAACCTGGTTGGGTTTATGTGAAGTTCTGTTCTCGAGTAAGACAAAAGCTGCGTTTTGAGGGAAAACCCCAAATGGTAGCATGGAGGTGGCTTTTACAGGATGAAATCAGCTGTTCCTCCTACGCAACAGGCGTATGCAGTGTCAAGAGGTCTAGCATGGATATTTGAGTAACAGTACCTGCAAGACGCTGATGGCATCCAGGTTCGTCTCCACCGAGGGAGCTGAGCAAGCTTCTTAGCCCGTAGGTAACATGGGGTGTGAATGAGGGCTGCCTCCAGACACTGTTAGTAAAGTCTGAGGGGGGTCAACAGCTGTAATACAGTTCCTTTGAGGGAGGAAAGTCTCTGGTTCATTTTATTTTAGCTGCAACAAGCTGATGAAAAGTGTTTCATATACCAGTGGTTGAGATGATATTAATTGGGTTAATGCGGTTGGCTCTCCTGTGTGGTGTATTATACTTTCAAGCCTGCCCTGACAGTAGGGGTTAAATAAGTGTCTAGAGATGTGGATGCTGAACTGGGAGAAAGGAAGAATTTTGAGATTTGCTTGTGTATTGTAAGTGGATTAACTGTGGCTTTCCTTCATTTTTATCATGTCAGAACCTATAACTCTATGAACCCTATCTAATGGTGTGGATTTTGCAGAGAAATACTTATCTGGCTTGAGTTACAGGCTAAGTGAAGCAAACATCTATGTGTCACGTTCCCTGGGGTGTGTAATTGTTATAAATTGGGTACTAGACTACTCACAGAGAGCCCAAAACACTAACACGTTTCTTCAAAAGGGTAAAAGGCTACATCTTCCCATTAGCTGCCTGAGCCTGTTTTGAAGTTTGCAGTGAAAGGAAAAAATGGTATCTGATGACCCGTGTCAGCCGGGAACACCTTTTGGACTCCCAAGTCCTGAACCTGTTCATTTTGTAATAGTACGAGGGCTAAAAATATAGGGCACTTAAGAATGCATCAATGCGTGGTCTCACTGGAGAGTAAGAAAACCAAAACAATTGAGGAATTGTTTGAGGATTTCTCCCAGTGGACAAGTAAGCTCTAAATTGCATATAGCACAGATCTGAAAAAGTTAAGTTGGGCTATGATTCATTCCCCTAAGAAAGTTCTTTTCATCTTGATGCAGAGCTAAAAACAAAACAACAAACCAACCCTCCTCCCCCCCCCCAAAAAATACAACCCCAAAACAAAACACCCAACCAAACAAAAAACAACCCATGGATAGGTTTGGGAATAATGCATACCTCTAGGAAAAACTGCAATATTTTGGTTTTTAATATATACTTGTGAATTAGATAAATGTGTAATAAAGGGAGGTAGCTTTATTACCAGCAAGAGGAGAAGGCTGATACTGGATTTTTTTTTTTTTAAGATTGTTGAGATATCCTCAGGTTTCTAACAGATTCCTTTAGGGGCAACCCCCCCACCCAAAAAAAAAAAAAAAAAAACCAGAATATAAATGCTCCCATTCATACAATCATTCAGTGTGCATTTTAGGAGACACTCTTCCATCTGGTCATGCTAAGGCTCACCAACAGAGTGCTAAAGTGTGCAGATAATGTCTGAATATGATGAAAGAATGTTAGAAAAGCATGAGTTAAGACTGAGCAGCTGTGGGAGAGGTGGACCTGTTAAATTAAAGCATACTAAGGAAAATGTTAAGTTGAAATGAAGTTAACATACTTGCAGAATCTTGCAGAGCAAATTGAGCAGGCAGGTCATATCAAGGCAGAGACCAGCAGCTCTGGAGTTACAGCTGTCTGTAAGGAACTTACTGGCACAGTCCTTTTCTCATAAGACAGCCCTGGAGATGTGTGGCTTATGCATCACTGGTACTAAGGAAAATTAAATAGAAAAATAGCCTTAGTCTCTGAGAATAAAAATAGTTTGATTTCATTATTTACAGAAGGTCAGCGTTAGCTGAAACTGACTATAAGCCCCTTAACTGCCATTGCCAAAAGGTGTCTGGCAAACAGCCTCTAGTGAATAAAATCATCATTTTCAGCTGCAAATGCATGCTTTTTCAGAAAAATAGGATCTGAGGAAAAATTGGGCAGTTGGAGATACAGATTCTCAGCCCAAAAGTGAATGGGTAGGGCTCCAGAGCTAGGTTATAGAGCTGGCCATCGGATACAAAGCAAGCAAACAGACCTCCCCTGCAAAGACAAACCAAGTGGTGATTCCTAGTACTGGCACCATGATAGCTTCTAGGTGGTAAAACAGACTTTTATCCCGAGGCAGTCAAGCATTTTAGTAAAGAGGATTTTGTTGAAAGATACCTGAAGAGCTACAGGAGAGTATCATAACAGGGGGATAAGAAGGTGATACAGAGCTAGAAAATACCTCCAAAAAAATCTATTTTATACACCATGGAGACTAATACTAAGGAATTCATAAATATTTGTTCCATACATGAATAATAGGGGATAGTTTAAGTAGTTTAAGAACAATTGTTCTTGTAGACAGCTCAAGAAAAAATGGCTTTTGGAGTAATGCAGGCACAGAGGTATTTGCACTTGGGAAAAATAAAAGTCAAACATCCCTCCCTACTTTGTTCATTCTGGGCTGCTGTTCTGTCTTCCATTGTTAGAACTATATACGTACAGATAAATCGATGCTATGCACATCAAATGCATCTTCATCAGACCTTAACTATATTACGTAATAGTAAACAACGGAGTTCAGTTTAGGGGATATAAGATGATCCACATCCTATCTGACCTATTTAAAAACTGTTCAAGTCACCCTTTAATCTTTCCCTTGGCACTGTCAAATATACTAAAACAGCAGAAGGGGTGTGTGCATTGTTACCTGCTGGCAATTTTATCAATTTAAAACTACAAAGTAGGACACCTTGCCATGTTAAAAACCAGTATCAGAGCACCTAGTGATCTGCTGTTAAAGGTGCAGATAAAGCAGATGTAATTTTGTATAAACTATTGTCTGTAATAACCTGCATGTAGAGATATGGAAAGTGCTACTAGGTCACAAAAATGTTCAGTATTTTTTCCTGGCTTCTTACTCACAAATTCAGGGACGTAGGGTACTGCTGAACTCTCTGCTTCTGAGCAGAACTTCTTTGGATGAACCAGACCCATCAGGTACAGACAATTGTTTGGTTTTGTTTTTCTAAATAAAATGGAGGGCTGAGTGATGCTTAGTCTTTGGTATTCTACAAGTCTTTTGGGATGGCCATCGTGGTGACTAATTCTGGAAGATGGTCTGGCATCCTCTTAGAAGAATAGGAAGGAGAGGGAGAGCTGACCATGTTAGGGACACAGATAGGTTCAGAGTAAGCCAAATGCTTATAAATGTAATAGTCCCTTATGAAGACCTGCTTTCTGTTGTTTACTCCCTCATAACGATCAGATTTGTATTTTAACTCCTGGGATCTGAAGAAGAACCAGAATGTGACTCACCACAGAACCAGGAAGATGCCCAGCAGGTCCTCAGTAAACCTCTCTCTAATGGTTGTTTCGTTATAGCCCCTAAACCGATACATGCTTTTACCTCTAGCAATGTTAATTTTCAGGATTTCTTTCTGCTTTTTTCGAAATGCCAGGCTCAGACTGTTAAACTGTGAGATGAGCTCTTGCAGATATCCCTGCAGAGGCACGGGATAACATCTGGCAGGCAATAGGTACTCTATTTTAGGACTGCCAGGCTGCAGGGACTGTCCTTGAGGAAGCCTTGCAAAATGGTGTACTGTCAAGCAGTGTGAGCCTGCCTGTGACTGTCACGTCTTGGTGACGCTGGATAGTTGGACTGACCTTCCCAGGGGAAGCCGATTCCCTCCTCTGGTGAGAGCGTGCAGAAAACACCTGCAGCTCACACACGTCTCTCTGAGGAACCCCTCAGAGCAGGACAGCTTCACACTGCATGCCCAAACCTTCCTGAAAAATGCACTTTGCATGGGCTCATTGACACGCGTAAGTCAAGCTGGGAGGTGGAGGATGACAGTGAATACATAGGGAGGTAACGCGGGTAGACTGCAGGCTCCTGCCTTGTGCATCCCAAAGGCATGGAGGGACTGTCCTGGGACAATCCAGATCACCTTCCTGTGTGCTTTGCCATGCGCTCACAGCCAGGGCTACGCAGCCAAGGCCTGTGGGAGCATTAGTGACATGAAGGATTCCAAACTGCTCTGGCTGATGTCTCAGGAGGTGGCTTGGGAGAAGAGTAACCACAGCCCTGTGGCTGCAGAGAGAGATGGCACATACGCACAGGTGTGGCTGGCAATGTCAGCTGGACTGAGTCATCTCAAACTTTGGCCAGGTTGTTGGTTTCCTGGTAGATTTTGAATAATGGGAATCTCAGTTTGTGGCTGAGGGAGTTGGGCTTGGGACCTAAGCAGAGGGGAATGTTGTCTGCAGGCTCCAAAGTATTTGGTTGGCACTGTGAGTGCAGCCATGTGGCTCCACCCCGCAGGCAGCTTTCAGTTTTGGGTGACAGGCAAGTCTTTGCTGCACTCATTTCCTCTTCTGTAGTGTGATCCTGTGGAGCATTTTGGAAAGGATTGCATTTTCGATGCAGAAAATATCCTTCCTTGCACTGTTGCCAGTGGAGAGGCCACATAAATAACTGACAATGACAAAATTTTTGTAGGGACACACTCCACATGAAGCTATTCTGGTAGTAGGGTGTGGATGGTGATACTAGTGTCGGGAGCCATACGAGGCTGTCTTGTGGAGTAAGTCTTGAAAGAGACAAGTGTTTCCTAGTGCAGAGAGTCATCTGAAGTGTCAGAAGGAGCCCTCTGTCACATACTTTAAGGACCAGGCGCTCTTGCTCAACTTTCATGCTCAGGCATAGCAGGGTGCGCTCGAAGAGCTCACTCTAGAGGAGAGCTTTGACGCTAAGGACGCTGTGAGGGCCAATCTAACAAAACAGTATGTATGCAAGCTATGAGACTAGTAGAGCTGCAATGCAAAAAGAGAACTGGTGAGCTGAGATGTGCCAGAGCACTGAAAAATAACAAACCAACAGCAAACAAACCCCCTTAAAGACCTGAAAGTTTGAAGTAAGTAGTTGCAGTTACAAAAGGTTAAAACAAAAATTACACTTACCATCTAAAATTGCTGATTTTTTTTTTTTCCCTAGGAAGGCAGCAGAAGATTGTGTTGACTTGATTTACCCTTAATGCATCTCATAACACACTATTTCACTTCAGCTGGTGACCGAAATGTTTTTTGAAGTAGATCAGACAAAGCAAAATTGAAGCACAGTTCTATAATGAAAGGCCATGCAAAGTTGCAATGATTCATTTAGAAATGCTAACACAATAATTTCCAACTTCTTGAATTTTTTTGCTTTGAAAGCTTTATTTTTTTTAGACTGAAACAACTTATTGGATTAGGTAACAATTTGAGAATTCTTTCAGCTCATTTGCATCTGCATACCAAATATTGACACTTAGCTGTACATTTGATCTGAGGATACTTTTATTTTGGAAATTCTTAATAATTTGCCTCATCTGTGAAAATTTTATGTTAAAACTCCTGTAAAGGCCTAATGGAAGACCCAGGGAGTCTCATATCTTGGACTGTGAGCTCCAAGAGCATGTCTGACAAGAGAAATAATGATGATGGAAAGAAAAAAGGATTCTTTATTTGTTATATTTTGGTCATCTTGCTTGCTGAAGACCTGTTATATTTATTCTGCTCTGACCTAAAGCAATTTCTTTGGTAATCAACGCTGAGAAAAGACCATAAGGCAACCATGAGCACAGGATTCATGTGGTAGCACAGATGCCATTCCCAGCAGGCTTTCAGTGAGTGAAAATTGTGCTCATCTTTTATATTCAAGAGCAATCTTCTCTAGCTTTGCCATTCACATAGTTGTTCTTACAGTGTCTTACATAGAAAAATAGTGACTATGATGTTTAAGAAATGAAATCACAAATTCTCTGCATCAGCAAAGCTCCTTTTTTTGCAGTTTATGCTTTCTATTCAAAACTGAAACTGTAATAGCTTTTTAAATAAGCAATTTATCACTGAGAAAAAAATACAATCTTATTTCTTTACAGTATTTTTATGTATGTTCTTAATCAAAGTTCAGATCTTAGATTTGATGAAAAAAGTAATATTAAACCCCATGCTCAGTTAGGAAGGTAAAATGGCACATAACAACTGCTCTTTTGAGTTTTTACAATTTTTTCTTTTTTTTTTTTATTTTTTTAGATTCTGAATATAATAGAACAGTTCATTTCTGAAGTCAAGATTTTTCCTTTTATGGCTTGATTATAACCTACTAAGACTCCTGGGATAGAATTCTAACATAAGTAGGTTTGTCCTTAATATATTCAAACCTCATCAATTTTCCTTAAACGATATTCAAGCATGAATGTTAACTGCTAGAATTGTAGGCTTTGGATTTTTGTAATCGCAGTGGAATCACGGTGGAATAAGAAAGATGAGAGTTCTTTTATGGTTCTGACTGCA
>NW_009661371.1:4838625-4896557 GCF_000708025.1 Charadrius vociferus
AGTAAGTAAAAACAGAAGAAAAAGTCTCCCAAAGAGCATTTTCAGCAGGTAGTTTAAGGGAAGGTAGTTTGCTTGCTATGATACTGCTTTTTCATTACCGATATTGTCTGTGAAGTTACGTAGCATTTGAAGAAGAAACAGAAAGGCATGTGTCCACAGCAAGTTAGCATAGCTAAGGAGCTATCTCAGGATCAACCCAGGGAACCAGGCCAGCCAACACACAAGGGGCTATTCTCTAGATAGGGCTTCTATTCTGATGACTAATTTTATGTTCACACCGCTTGTTATATATTTGGAGAAACTTACAACGTGTAACTGCAGTTAGTGCTGCGTACTGTTGTGTGATTTATATAAGGAGGGGCCCTCTGTGAAGTATGCATGGGAAGAGCTTCTCAATAATGTAAGCTGGAAAAGTCCTGGGCTATTGTACATCCTCTCTGTTTTGCCATGCTTTTGCTCTTTTGGGTCAATGATCTGTTAGGCTTGCTTTTTTTTTTTTTCATAGTTGATAAGCTGTTCATGTTGCAGTCAGTCTTTTTATCAGACTTTCCCCACTCTTTTTCAACAGCTTGACCTTGTTGTATAGATTTTAGTTCTAGACACTTTTACAACAGCCGAGTTCAAAGAGTGCATCCCTGCCGCTCTCCTGAGGCACATGTTCTAGTGCGTGAGTCAGCCTGCACCTTCCCTTCCCTTCCCTTCCCTTCCCTTCCCTTCCCTTCCCTTCCCTTCCCACGAAAACATTAATTTTGGCCGTGCCGTGCCGTGCCGTGCCGTGCCAAGTCTGAGATTTGTGGCTCAGAGACTTGCTTGTTTCTAGGAAAAGAAGTACACTTGATCAAGAAAGATAATTTCTGGACTATTTATATTTGAGTTTAAATATGGTTCAAGGATAGCTTAAGATACAGAGCGCTTGCTTTCCCTGCAGCAGGTTAGCATCTCAGTCCAAATCTTTGGTCACTGTTAGTTAATGACTAGAAGACAAGGGACTTATTGTGTTGATACTGTGATATAAAGACTTCCTCTTTTTCCTGGTACCCTAACCTAAATAGTCTAAATCATTTGCTAACATGGCTGATGTAAGTAGGTAGAGCAGTTTGAGTCATGATTTCTGACTAGGAGAAAATTCAGGAAAAAGGAAAACTCTGAAGAGTACAATGTGACATAATTTATTGCATTATGTCATATTGATGACATAATGAAAATAAAATTATGTGGGGGATATAACAATAAAAGTGGAGAACGCAAAAATACCCCACCATATAGAAAGGAGAATTCTGTGAGAAAAGGTTGAAGAGAGTGAAGGAGGGGTCGTGCCACAATACATGAACAAGCAGAGAGACTAATGCATGAAAAGGGCAAAGGAAACCTCCAGGAAGTCAGGAGGAAATTGTTATATGGCATTTGTTGGTCAAGAGTTTTTAATTTGGGATGTGTAATAATTTGAAATTAGTGAAAATAAGATTAACATAGCGGCACATCTGAAATGCCACTCTACCACTCTGTCTTGGGTATAACTTCAACCTTTTTAATCTTGAAATGCCATGGGCTAAGAAGTGGTCTATTACACTTGTGTACCTCCAGCAAAAGCACTTGAATTCAATGAAATTACACCAGCTACTAATCAGAGCAAAAACCTTCTGGCTTGAGATAAATGTGATAAAGGAGAAATACGATAACTGGCAGTTCAAAGTACAGGAAAGCACTGAAAGCGAAATCCTAAACACTAGTTTAAAATTACCAATGAGGACCCATGAATACTGCTATGATAGTCATTAAATAGGAAAGAACTTACTAGAGAATATCATTCTATTTCGGGTATATACAAATCTTTGACCTTGCTGCATTATTCACTCTTTGAAATTGAGGAACTCAAAAGTATTACATTATATATAGGCCACTCTTTTAATTTTTTATCAGTACTTTTGTCCCAATGTTATTTTAAAGTCAACACAGCTAACAAAACCATTTGTTACTAATGATCAGGATTGTTGCTATTGAATATTTTGCCATAACTGAATGCTGTTAGAGATGTCATTTGAATTATTGCTGTTGTTTACTGTTTTGGGGTTTTTTTTTCAGATTTGCTAGAGGTTCTTTTCCATAGGGGGGAAAAAAAGTTACGAAGAATTAAGTTTGAACTATGCCCGAAAAGAGAAGCAAATACAAGGTATGATATGAAAGCAGTGTACCTGATAAACACGCTGGTCATGATGTCAGAATTAGTTGCTATGAACGTGACGTCACAGTGTAAACAGTGTCAGAAGTAGTGTTCTTACGAAACACTGGGTAGAGTTCATCTCTTACAGTAATGTAATCCAGAATTACTTTTTAGACGTGTACAATTAAGATTCAGAATTAAGGCCAAGATTCCTGTCCTTCATGCAGCTAGTGTTAAAAAGAGAATGAATATTATGATTGTCAATACCTTTGTTCAAGATTGGAAAGAAAATGCATTTTTTTTCTAAACTCATGAGAAAGTACTATTCATTAAAGGTAAAGCAAAAGATACTGTCACTGTCCACAGTTTTGTTGCTTGTAACCTTTAAAAACAAACTAAACCAAACCAAACCAAAAACGCCCAGCACACATCACATATTATATTTTCATTGCTTTGCTGTTTGAAAAATGAGTTCAGGAATGGATTCACTTTTTGTATATTTAATGAAGTACCTGTCATAGACTTTGGAAGTTTTAACAGCATTTGGCATTTCATCCTTTATTTGAGCAAGGGCTGACATTAACTTTCGATTGCTAACTTTTCCATACAAGCCAAAGCTGTTCTTTTGAGGTGTAAATTTCTTTGCTTCTTTACTTAGCTGTGAAATTTCCTTGACAACCTTGAGCTCTCTCTCATCTTTCAGAGCAGTCACATAAAAGTGAATAGATACTATGACCACTGGAAGGAAAGTAGCAAATGACAGAGAAACAGTGGGCAAGACTTCTATTAGAGAACAAACAATAATATGTCATCATTTGAGATGCAAGCTGTTCTCTACTGCTGGTAAATTTAGTAAAGGTAGAGGTCTATGAGCAGTTCACCAAATTTGGACTATTAACAGCCTTCCCCCCTCCCAACTGTGTTATTAAAATAATTACATTTAAATTCATTTTCAGATGTATTGAATTAGTGTACATTATGCTGACAAATAAAAGATGGCTCTTTCTCAGTTAGGTTAATGCACATCCAGTACCTAAATATTTGAGTTAACGTGTTTTTGAGATTTAGGTTGCACTAAGGAGTTTTACTGCTATTCCTCAGAAATGCCAAACTCAATCCTCGATTGCCCAATTCAGGGGAGATGACCTTTCTTTAAATAGTTAACATCCTCATTATATAAGACTTCTCTTATGCACAGTGTCATGTGAAATAATAAGTGCATACTTGAAAAAGTAAACTAATGAGGACTAAGTATGTAATTTGTCTCAATACAGTAAGTGGCAAATTTGACTTATTTTGCTTCCTCTTTAAAACTGAGAAAGTCAAGTATTTGGCTGATTTCTTTATGGGCTCAGTCTTGAAGATATTGAAATAACTATAATGCTGTTAATTTCAGTGATTACATGATTTTACTGAAGGCTATGTGAATGCTACTTCAAAATTTCAAGAGTAGAATTCTAGTCTGTAGAACTTGGAAAAAGTGGCATAGATTTTTTTAATGTTTATTAATTTTATGGGGCCTAATACATAGCAAACCTGATCTTTAATGGAGCCTCTATACAGCTGTGCAAAACAGCTACTACTAATGGGCCACCAAAATTGCTTTAGGTATTCTTACAGTAATTAAAACCAGATGGTCAATAACATTTTCCACAGTGTAACAAATTTAGTAGATACTTCTTGTGTAATCAAACACTGATTTACTTAGTTATAAAATGATTTTGTGATTCGATAAGGATGACAGACAAAAACAGGTTAGAGGAAAATACTGATGTCAGTAACATAATGTTATTCACTTGAAGACAATAGCTAGTCTGGATTTATGCCAGGATAGAAGGTAGCATTTAGCCCACAATTCCTATCTCTTGATTTTGAAAAGTTATAAAGAGAATTAATGTCTTGGTACAGAAGCTTGAAAAATATTCTCCACCATAATTTACATTTGTAATCAGCTTTTTCTGCATACAGTTGCTCCTGCTTCCTCCCCCCACCCCATTTACTAACAGTCTAAACTATATTGTTGAAAATGAAACTTTACAGATTTGAATAGCTATAGCTGTGTTCCTCAATTAGATCTATACACCTCCTGTTCAAGTTGGTTCATGTCAGCCCTGGCTGAACAATTTTAGAGCTTTTGACATCATTGGTACTCTCAGGTACTGCAATGAGACAGATTGTATGTGTTCCATGTCCATGAAGAACTGAGGAATTCAGTGTTCCTGCTGTCTGCAGCAATGTTTAGTTTTGAAGAACTTAATTTTTAGTGTATTGTCTTTGTGACAAAATCTACATTCTCAGTTTGCTGTAAAGTTGTTCAATGCAGGGATATAGGTGCCTGTATAAGTAAGGAGTTCAAATGCTTAAATTATCCTGAAAAAAATGCCTGAATAAAGCATGTATATTTAAATCCTCTTTCTTTTTTTATGATCCACAAGTGCCTCCTATTACATGCAGTTAGACACTCAATTTTTTTTGCAAGAAGCCAATGCCTAGTTTTTTTCATTCACACAAAATTCTGAATATATTGTAAAAATGCTGCTCTGTGGCTAGCAGCTCAGTAGTTATTGCATTCATACAAAATTTGAGAGATGGTGCAAGAGAAGAAGGAAGGAATTTCTCTTTATGCTTGAGAGAAATTACTCCCACATCTACCATCTGTTTAGTGTTCTTTAACTGTGAAAAAACAGTATGTTAAGGTGAGGCGAAGATTGTTAGGTTTGGCTGCATACGATATCCCGCTGTTCATGAAATAATTCAAGGTTCATTGGGTAAAGGAGAAAAAGACACTACACACAAGAGGGGGTATACATCTCCAAATACTAGATAGGCACGTGGATATGGGGAGGGACCTCCTGTTCCATGTGAAATGGTGTGATTTCTGTAGGAGAGCTTAAAAGGCCCTGCAAGCAACATACACAGCAGAATTCATCATTTCTTGGTCCTGGAAGAATTCTTTGAAAATTAAGAGTCAGGTTTTCATCAGGTATAGCTCTCTGTTCAAAACACTTCTCTGGACACAACAGACCTGAAACACCTGAAGCAGTTCAGTAAGGAATTTGGGAATTAGAGGGTTGTGATTTTCATTATAAAATTCTTAAGCAGAATATTGAACTAGACGTATATGTCTGTCTTTTTGTAGTCCTGCTCTTAAAGCTCTTCACTTTCTAGGACGTAGCCTTCCAGAGGCCATGCAGGAAGCCAGTTTGTGGAGATGAATTGGCAGCTGTAGCTTGTTTAGCTGTTAGTAAGAAAGGCGAAAACTATACTTTCAAAGTAGGCCGTGCATATGGAAGAAAACAAAGGCACACTATGGCTCTGTGACATGGGGGAGTTGTAATTTTCTTCATTGCTTCCTCCATGAAGATTCTGGGAAAAGGGTGAAAAGTAGAACTGAAGTGGCTTGGTCTCCACTATGAGTTCATATCAGTATCTGCAAATAAAAATGAGGCCAAATGGTAATGTAAGGAGACATCACCCCATTGCTTTTTTTTTTTGCTTTTTTTTTTTTTTCTTTTTGTCTCACGCTCTTGCTTCTTTTAGTATTCAAAACTAGGTTTGACTGAATGTGGTATCTCAGTGGAGTCCAACACCAAATATCTATCCTTAGGTGCTCTGGATAACTTTACAGTTTTCCTAAAACTTGAATAGCTAATGGCTTTCAATCCATCAAAAGGATGGAATGGTGCTAAGGCAATCTTGGTGAGTAATTACGTCCAAGGGGTTAAAGTCTATTTCAGTGATGCTTTCTGGTTAATGGAATTGATCTTGACCCTTCTCTTGCAGATATCCCTGCAGAGAAATTTATATAACATCAATGCTGTTCTCGGCATATACTTTGCTTGATTCTCCAGCAGAACATACACCTCATACACTTGATGCAGTACGTGTAAAGATAAGCAGTTCTAATACAATAAGCTGTGGTAAGACAAACATAAATAACTTCTCTCTGTGTGTGCATAAACATCTGCCTTCTTTTCTCCCAGTAAATTCTCTGAATCAGAACCCAAACCCACATAAATCTGCATCCCTCTGTGGAAGACACACCTGATTTGCAGCTTGTCCTTATTGGATAACTCCTCATTTTGTCTGTCACTTACATGATTTGTTTGTGGAATACAGAAGGCACCTAAATACTACAGAATAATCTAACTTCCAGGTTGCACTCAGCAGCTGTGCTGTGGGCTCTATGCAAGTTCTTATTGAATATTTTGTTCATTTCCTTGGGTGTGCAATAGATGTGTACAAAAAATGATTTTCTCTTGTACATAGTTGTTGACAAAACATATTTTTTTTTTAAATAGAAAACCCAGGGGGACAATGCATAGGCTTTACTTTTTACTATAGTGACTTATTTTTTGCTTTCAAACCACGTTTCTGATTCATGCCACATTTAATTAAGTACAGGCAAACAACTATTGCTAAATATACTTCAGGGGAAAAAGTAAAACAGTAAAGCGGTGTCTTATGAAACTAGCAGAGCTGGGTAAGGCTTGTCTATACATTGTACACTAGTAGAACTAATAACATGAGAAATATACATAGTAACATTGTTTCTGGAATGGTTCACTCTAGTATCTTTCATTTTATTTTAAGCTGATTGAGGTAACCCAAAGGAAAAAAAAAGTTTTTTCATTCATGCTAAGAAACAGGCCTACATTTATTTGGATCCTTCATCCTATTCTTAATCTAGTTCCTTGGTACAGAAAATGCTTTCTGTGATTTATGTGCCAGGGTTTAAAGTAAAAGTTATAGAAAATACATTCATCTATGAATTGATATATTTTTATTCTGGAAATAGCATGGGAAGGGGAATAACAAGTGGCAGAAATTAAGAATTATTTTCAGGTTCCTTTAAATAACAAACATTTCCCTAAAATGTAGAATCCAAGGCAGCCTACTTTCTGATAGAATTGTCTTGGGACAGTCTGACTATGGAGTCTAGGAAGGCTGAAGGTCATCCTGCAGATTTTCTCTAGGAATGGTATTTAGAGGATCTTTCTTCTCTATCTGGCTGCTTATTTTCATGAAAATTGTACCAATGCAATTATTTTTTGAGACTGTTTCACCTCTGTCAAATTCTTCTGAAATTGTTCAGTTCATATGGAAGTGATTGAAGACATATTCGACACTGACAGTGGCACAGAGAAAGTTACTAAATCAGCTCGGTTTCCACGGGAGACAAGCTGAAGTAAAAAAAAGGAAAATCCATGATAAAAGGTCTGCATTGGAGTTCAGAGGTAAGGAAGCCTCCCCAGCCCTGCAAGTTGAATTAAGTTCTTCAGATGTTCTTATTTGTGTTAGTCACATTAGGTTGTATTTTAAATGCACTGTATAGTTTAACAATGGGTTTCAGCATTGGCATTTTATTTCTTTCCTCGAGACCTGTTACCATTCTTGTTAATGCTCTTGCTTTTCTAAGAATGAGAATTGATGTTGCTATCATTACTTGGTATCTAGAAGTCATCCTTTTCAGGCTAAGAGTTGATTAAATCAATTTCCAGTTTCTGCTTGATAACAGAAGCAAGAATATCAAGAGATAGAAAGAAACATAATCTGACCTGCATCGTGTTAGTTTTCTGAGGTGTCTCAGAAACACTGTTCCACAATCACTTTCAAAAGCCCCTGCAAACGTTGCAACAAACTCTTATCTCGAAAAACTCAGGCCTGCCATCCCCCTCAATTTAAAAAAAATATTTTTATCATTTTATTTTGTTGTTGTTGTGAAAAATAGTAACTTTTCATGAGCATTCAATAGCTTTTTCTGTAGTCTACAAAAAACTTTTTAAAACATAAATATTAATGTGCTACTACCACGAGTCTGTATTATAGTGAGCTTTCACTCAGCTAATGTGTGTGGTGTTAGGTGTTTTAGTATAACCAAGACATAAACAGTTTTAAAGCCACATTGAGTTCAAGGGAAGGGAGGGTAAAAATTCATGCAGTTATGCGTTACTTTTCTGCATGGCAGTTTCTAGCTAGTGAGCTGGAAAAAAAATTACAAGTGATGAAATAAATAATGAGCCTGAGAATCACTCATCCATCACTATATTTTGCAATGATAATTTTCTAATAAGTAGGAGACTGTAATGCCTCAGAACTCTTCCCAAAGTTCCTTGAGATATCCAGTTATTCAGTATAATACGTTATTCAGACATAACAAAATTTAAATGTGAAAGTTTATTTTGAGTCTGTGGAATACAGTAATTATCTTGTTCCTTTATTTTCTGATTTTTATTTCATTTACTTAGTAGCTTCTACAGTGATGCTGAAAAAATAGGAACAATGAATATCTAAACAGTCATTGTGATTATACATAATTCAAACGCCACAATCAGAAAAACATTTCTTGGTAGCAGGTAACATTGAATCACCAAACTAAAACTAAGCCTAGAGCCTTTTCATGATTCAATTCCAACAGGAAGGAAAACAAAATAAATAGGATTGTCTGAAACGTTGTAAGATCAAAATCTGAAAGATGAAATTTTAATTTTTTTTTACTTTCAGAAACCACTACATAGTTCTAGTAAAAAGAATTGTGATAGTAACCTACACCTTCTATATTGGAGATGTTTTGAAGCAAGAGTTGCTACCCACTGCTTTCTCTAGCCATCTTTTCTTGTCTTCTGGCCAATGGAACATGCCAGGGGAAGGTGGAAGCGAGAATCCAGGCAGCAAACCATTATCTTTCCCAGTCCAGTAAATAGGAATTTTGCCATGGATAGTTTAAGTTGATGGGTTTTGTATTGACCTGACAGGACTTGGGCCTGAGCTGATTTTAGCTTCTTTTAACAATTTTCTAGTGGTTAACTCTTGCTTATCTGTTTTAACTCAAGCTCTGTGAGTGTCAAAGATCATAAAAGTCAGACAAACCTAGGGAGTAGATTATTGGGTCTAGCATAACAGATAGTATGGTAGCCCAACAAAAAACAACCCTTTGTGCCAACTGAGACAACGGGAGGTTATTGTGCAGCTTTCAAACTTCATCTGAGAACCAGTGGAAAAAAAAAAAAAGCAGACTGTGATTAGAAAACATTTAAAATTAGATTCAAGTGGATCCAAGAGAGAGCTCTCTCACCAGCACTTTACTGCTTATGGTGGCTAATTATGGATGTTGGTACCTCACAGTGACACCTCACAGGACATCTCTGCCTGGGGAAGAGTGGGAGTCACTGATCTTCCGACATAGGAGGACATTGGAAAGGTGAGCATAACGTAAGAGAAAAGGAATGGATATGAGTAAGTTTTGTTCCATGACAGTTTTAAGGACTTTTTTTTTTTTTTTTGGTTAATGGACCATAGATCTAATTGTAACTGAATTAATGACAACTGATGTACTTTGTTTGGATAATTCAGATGTTAACTGAGCTAAAACTAAATTTTTTGTTCCGCTTACGTTCTTTTACCAACAAGACTTAAACCGTAACACTTTTGGTAAAGCCTTTATGGAGACAGTGGTATCCCAGGCCAGGCAGAAACATATTTCTCTCACTCTTCTGTTTTCTCTCCTTCCAAGGTTTTGACTACTGGACAAAGCTGTGGATGAACTGGACTGAGCAGCAGTGTGTGGCATAAGAGATCTCAAGTCCAGAGAGAGATGCTGCAGGGATGTGAGGTACAGTTCTTGCTGTCAGAGGGGCCTCCTAATATGGGCAGTGGGATTCAGAGACTTGTAAAGTGCACAAGCAGCTGCTTAAGATAGACAGGATCCTTCCAAAAATATGGCTTTGGAAAGGTTTGTGCTCTGTATCGCAGAATTGGAGAAAGCACAACAGGCTTTGGGGGGAGATGAGTGGAAGGCTGAGGAAGAAAGTTGCATTGGGTTTTGATCTTGGTTTGGGAAGATACAGAGGGGAACAGAGATGGCAGGAGAATGTAAAAGGGGGCCTACAGGAAAGATGGAGAGGGGCTCTTTGTCAGGGAGGGTAGTGATAGGACGAGGGGTAATGGCTTCAAGCTAGAAAAGGGTAGATTTAGATTAGATATTGGGAAGAAATTTTTCATTCTGAGGGTGATAAGGCACTGGAACAGGCTACCCAGAGAAGTTATGGATGCCCCATCCCTGGAGGTGTTCAAGGCCAGGTTGGATGGGGCTTTGAGAAACCTGGTCTAGTGGAAGGTGTCCCTGCCTGTGGCAGGGGGGGTGGGACTTGGTTATCTTTAAGGTCCCTTCCAACCCAAACCATTCTATGATGATTCTGTGATCCCAACATAGGTCCCTGTGACTTCACTGTGAAGTAAATGCATTTACATTTTGTTTCTTTGCATGAATAGAACCAAGTTTCTGTTCACACGAATTTCTTCTTTCTGTTTTCATAGGTGCTTAGTTTTCCTCGAAGTCATTGTAAAAGCCTTTTAGAAATGCAGTGTGAAGTGGGATTCTCATGGTCTTTGAGTCTTTCAAACAATTCTAGTGACTTTTTGTGGCATGGTTCTTCTTGACAAAAGCCAGGCTGACTTAAGTTCATTATATCTATTTTTTCTGGGTTATTTTCATTAAATCTTCTACCAGTTTGACCAACGTAGCCATAGGAACTACTGTTCTGTAGTTTTTTTATATCTTCCCTGGAATCCTTTCTGGAAAGAAAAAACAACAAAACAAAAGAAATCACACTTACTTCTTCGCAGTTTCTGAGAACCAAGAAGTTTTTAAATGCTTGTGCTCCAGTTATGTTACCTTTACATTTGTATAGGACTCTTGGACTGATCACCACATGGTTTTGTTTCTTGCCACTCCTTTTCATGTCTCACAGTCTCTTGTCTTTGAATTTTCTGCATCTCTCAAAGGAGAATCCTGCATTCACAAGGTTTTGTGTTAGGAACCCTGGTCCTTCAAACATGCCAAGTTCTATTTGTAAACCCTCCCCACACCACCTTATTTTGTCTTGATGTCTTTCATCTTCAGTAATGTAACCAGTCCTAATTGGTTAATCAGTGTGCTCCAGGTGGAAGGGAAGCAATATGTTCATCAGTCAGTATCACTTCTTTTTTAAAGCACATACAGTTCAATTACTTTCTGTGAAACAGTTGTTCAAAGTAACAACAATTCTCAGAAGGGTACACCTGTGTCTGTGAGTCCATCCAACACAAAAAGCAGAACACAGGCAGATATGAGCTGTGTACTGCATATTGTATTCGGCTATCAACCAGGAACGAGGTTCAAAATTGGATTTGGTAGATGAACCTAAGGTGCAGTAATCATAATATATCCCCTTAAGCTATGTGACCGTGAGCTGCTAGAAATCCATCTGTCTAGCTTGTCCATGTATATGCGTTTGAGTCTTTCTAGCAAGGGAGTGTTTAAAATATGCGGTTCTAGAGACCTGCAACCTCCATCAAAATATTTTCAGATTTCCTGCTTAAGGGATCACACTTATGTACTAACATATGTAACTGTCATACAACTGATCTTATGGATTAGTGGGGAAGGAGCATTTCATAGTATGCTCTTTATAATAGGTTTTAACCTGAGGCCTCCTCTTCAAATAGACCAGGATTGAGCCACTATCATTATTCATCATCTTGAGATATGGACAAGTTTGATGTGGTAAGAATAGGTAGGTAAAATTTTTAAATTTTTAAAGAGTTACTCCTTCTCAACATCAAACTTGGTTTAACACTAGCTGTAGCGCAGCTGGATTCCCTTATTTTCTTTTGAAATTCGTATCCAGTAGTGTGACATTTTGCACTACTGATCTACACCACAAAAATTATTTACTTTGTTTCAGCAAGACTTGTTTCGTGGAGTCCTCCTACGTAAGGCATTTGCTTCTCAAACATGTAGGAAAGTGCAGAATTTCTTTTTCGCTCTGACTCCCAAAACAATGAACAATAGCATATTCTTCCATGACAGACCACCCCACAGGAAGGTAAATGGAAACACTGCTTGGAGGACACAGTGCAATATGCTTTCCTGACTTCTTCCTGTATCCTTTTCTCTTAAATGGTGGAAGTCCCCTGAACTGATAAGGCCCACATGAACACTGAATATGCATTTTTATTATGTCAAAGAAAAAAACCATGAGACTTGAATTTGTGAACCTGACATTCCTGATTTCAACTGGAATGAGACAAGGCAACTATTTTAAATCATGTCAGTAGGTAGTTCAATATTGTGCTTCCAGTGACAGACAATGTATGTGAAATGGGAGTCAGATCCTGTAAGTCTGTTGGATCAGCAAAAATGAAATCTAATTTTCTCATTGTATTGATTGAAATCTAGATACTGTGTAATTACCAGGATTTTGCATGAAGGAATATATTCCTAGCAATTAATCTGATTTAGAGAAAAAAGGAGGGAGTTCATTCACCTCATTTTTTCAATGTTTCAGTCTTGAAAAGTGTTTGGCCGGACTGTTCCTGTCAGTTTTGACCTGAGTTGGTTAGAGACTTGAATGTTTGCAACGGCATCGAAATTTTTGAACCTGAAGTAATTATGTCAAATAATAACTATAATTTTTGCACTTACATAAGTTTTTTAGAACTATGCTAAAACCATCTATAAAAACACCTTTCAGGATGAAAGATCCAAAGCAGAATTTCAGCAATGATTGAATCATAAGCTCCTGAAGTGTTTGTAATGGAAATGCTGACACAACGTTAACCATAAAAGTGTGTGTAGTCATAATGAAGAGCTTGATAATGGGTCTGATAATGAGTTACTAACTTTTTTGTGCAGTAGAAGTGATGGCATGACTAATTTATTTAACTTTTGTAACCATAGATTAGCACGTACATTTATTCAGCTGTTAAAATTCACTTACAATTGTTTTAGCTTTCTAAAATAAAGCGTGTTTCTATTCCAAGGTTATAATGGAACTTGCTAATGGGGTATTGACTACTGTTTCTTATCATCCATCTTCTGGTGGAAAGGTGATCATTACTGTTCACTTAATAATTCCCAGTTTTCTGCACATTCACATAAAATTACTTTTATTAGGAATTCATTGAACTTGCAGTTGAAGATAGCCTCAGCAGCAGCTAGTGTTTAATAAAGTTCTTTTCTGTGGAGTATAAAATTGCAGTTTCAGGGCTTCCTCAAAATTAAGAACTGTTTTCTTAACTTGAGATTTAGCAACCATATGCATATCTTCAGACTTGAAACTTGGGTGCTACCAACTCAACTGATAAGAAAAATCTAATATAAAATAGATTTTAAAAAGGTTTGATGTGGCAGCATGTCTCTCTGAAATGAACTGTTGCTGAGAAACTCTTGAGAAGAAAGAGTGAAGTCGATGATATAATTCTGTATTTGAATTCTTATGCTTTTAAAATAAAAGCCAAGGACAATATGACACCTCCAAAAAGAGGAAGTTTCCAAGCATTTGGTTCTATCAGGCTCAGCACAAGAAGCAGAAAAAGCAAGAAACATCAATTTCCCCACCTTTTCAGTAGGTCCTTGGTATAGCATCAGCTTTTATCGTGGCTCATAATGCCTTCAGTTTCCTGAACAATCCCAATTATTTTGAGAATCTGGCCACCTTACACGTATGTGTATGGCTGCATCACCAATGGCTAAAGTTGAGCTGCACCTTAGAAAATGACACTTAGACATGAACTGCAGCTTTGTCTTGGGTCCAAGCATCCATTCCTTAGGACTGTACTGTTTTCTTGAATTCAAGTGCGTAAAATCCCCACTTCAATTATCAAGGAACGACTGAGCACAGAGAGTCAATTCTCTTGTGATATTAAATTAGACCCTTATAAACAGATTGATTTATCCTGGAAGAAAAATGTTGGAAAGCTTTAACAGTCCAGTTCATATTCTGCTTCAATTGTACTTTGGTTTTCTGATGAGCAGCTTTCATCAATGCTCCAAAAGAAGGGACGAGATTAAAAGTAGAGAGCATGAAAGGTTTAGGTTGTAGAGAGAATGCTTTCAGAGTTGAGAAACTTTCCAGATTTCTAGTCAGAGTGTAGAACCAGTAACCAAACTGAAGGAAACTCTTTGTCATGCAAGTTTAAACTTAGCTTTATCTATGATCCTTCACTAAAAAATGTTCCTAGTTCCTGACCTCAGTTCCCATGGCAATCTGTGGCAACTCAAAGTTAAGAGCAAAAAGCTTTGCGAACACAATTTAAGCATGAGCATTCAACTGTAAGATACTCTTTGTAGTGACTGAGTTTTTCTTTGTTACAGCTCTTAAGTTCCTACTGAGTTTTTTCTACAGTTACTGGTGTGAGAACTTGACATATTGCATAAAAAGTGAATTTGCTAAATAGAGATTTTCTTTTTCTTTTCTTTTTCTATGTAGAGAACTTCTGAGACTGTGGTGTAGTCTTCCAACCTGCATGATCTCTGGTAAGCTTTTACAGATTTATTTTGCTCTGTTAAAAGAATTTCTTTCAAGTTAGAGCATAGTGCAAGCAGTCATGATGTAGTGCAAAAGAAAGTCTCTAATGCTCAATCATCTGTTATCAAGTAATTCTAGTCAATACTAAGAAACAGACTGAACAGTGGTTACTATATACTACTTGGTATATGCTGGTTGCCTGAGAAATATTGGAAAGATATTGAGATCTGTGTTCAAATCTTACCACATATTGTCACTTAATTTATCTTATAATCTTACCACTAATATTGTCACTTTCTGGTTGCCTGTCATTATGAGCCCATGTAACAAATACCTGTGTACATCTAAATATAAAATCTGCAGGCAAAAACATTTATGGATAGCAAGAGTAAACAAAATGAGGCATATGCTGAAGAGTTTTTCAAAGACATTAATTTAGATTCGAGTCTATGATTACTTGTAACAGGCCATTGTGCCCACAAATTTGTACTAACTGGAAAGACAAAATAAGAAGTATTAAATGAACGAAATCTACGTGTAGACACTTTTTTAAAAGTAGTACTGCTAAAATGTGTCATTTCACCTGCACTGCATAGATCAAAGCTATTGATATCTTTTTGATCATTTATTCCCCTGTGAGAAAAAGGCATCAGGATACCACTTTGAAATTCATAGCTTGCTACTCTGTAAAGAGATCTTGTTTCAGAACTCTAATGTGCCTACTCCATATAAAATGATTTTCACACCTGATTGAAACACTGTCACTTGACCTCCTAAGGTCAGTCATTCAGCAGGGTGGTGTCTTAGTTGACTTCAGAGCTGGTAAGATTTCCTAGCACCCAAGTTTTCTGATACCTTAGTTTGAACTTTTTAGTTTTAGTCATACACTTGGAAAAAATTACATGGGGGATTCTCAGGCATTAATTGTAAGCTGTGTGGTCCCATCTACTCATACGGGGCATAGGGGAACTGAAAGGAGCACGCTTTGTGAAGGAGCACAAGGAGAAAGCTGCTTAGAAGAGAGACTGCCTTACCTTATGTCTCGCAGCTCTGGAACGAGATTCAAGTAGGGGAGAGAACTGCAAAGCATGAACTATGGGGGGATGTCTGGTTACTCTGAGCATTATTCCCCTAAGAATTACAATCCTTACGGCAGTAGAGGTTACTGCTGTTATAAGTAGCAAGTTACTCCGTATAACTTGCTTTGCTGCCTGTTAAATACATCACCTGAGTCCCAACATGACTCATCAAGCAAAACTGTCAGGGCACGAGGGATATTCTAAAGAAACATGTAAATAATTCAAGATTGTCCTTGTCTGCTCGTGGTGTTTAGAAGCTTTTTATTCAATGCCTCCAAAATTCACTTTGTTTCTTGATTGACTTCTAAGAGCAGATGGTGCAGGAAAGCAGCAGTGGCACCACAACACTTATTAAAAACCTCATCCTTAGGGACTGAAGGTAGAGGCTTGATTTCATGGAAATAGCTGAAAATGCACTGCAAATGTTCCATAAACTATATTGCATTGCTCTATTCAGTGCTTTTACAGTATAAACAGATTTTTAAATTCATCTTATTTTCTGACAGAGAAATAAAATTATCATCCCATTTACCTTCTAGCAAAGAGGAACATGCAAGGAAGGTTCAATAATGCTATGCATTTGCTCCCAACAAAAAATAACATGGTTGGCACATTGGAACATTAATAAAAATAATTATCATAGTTGTAATTTTTAATGGGAACAATATCCAAGTCTTTGATCTGTGACATGGCATAGGAAATATTGTTGAATTACTCTGCTGGAAAAATTGATAATAAATACGACACAGCGTGTAGTACTGCACAAAGAAATGATCTTGAGAACCATTGTGGTCCTCTGCTTAAATAGTTGTGCTTCATATTCTGATGATCCACTTTTGCCCACAGTTTTCTCCTGTGCATTGTTACCTGAAAGAGTTAAATCTTACTTGCTTTGTTCCTTTCGTTTGTCTCTGTGTCTACTAACCTGGCTTTCACAAGCACTAAAAATTTATGCTGTCTCTGGATGGAGCACTCCTTTCTGCACATCTACTAACTTGTATCTGCATCCACAGTGATACATGAAGACAGCAGACCTGTTCTGCAGTGCAGAGAGCAGGGCTCCATGGTATACTTGAGGGAAGCACTTCACCTTATATCACATAAAATTCAGAGAAATCTGCTTTTTAAAACATAGTTCACATTCCCTCTGGGACAGTGGAGCCAACAGATATTGGAGTGTGTTCTTTGCACAAAGCACCTTGACTACCCAGAGGATGAGCCATGAATTTCTTCTGAGGTATTCTGATTATTTGAAAAAAAAAAAGAAAAAAATATATATATATATCTCGTTTCTCATAAACCTTATTCTATTCCCTGTCTATTATAGCATTTTCTCATCACAGTATATTATTCTGCAAACATTGGGGAAAAATTGTGCACTATCAAGGGAGATATAAATTCCTTGAAGATGGGCAGGTCTTTTTAGCATCCATTCTTGGCAAAAAAGAGCAGTAACAAAATCAGTTCTATAGACCAGTTTACCTCCCAAGACCCATGTAAAGATAGGAGTCTTAGGCTGAAGCTTTCTTTCTTTCTTTCAGGGGAAAATGTTTATACCAACACCTAGTAGGTCATTCCTACCCCATTGGTAGGAATTTACACAGGAAACCTTACATAGAAGGGCCTCTATGGGGCATAGGATTGTTTGGTTCCCAGAAAAAGCATGGCATAATGTAGAGAAAGTGCAGCATAAAGAGTGATCTGGGAACACCTTTTACCTAGATTTATAAGCAGCCTCATCTCTTTAGCCACTTGAGTCCTGTGTATATCAGAGCTTTGAGGAATATAAGTTGTATCAAAATCCATGAGGTTCGGCTTGGGAGATCTCAGGCTGTTCCCGTACACATCCTGGCTGTGGAGTGAAGGCATTTTAAAGCCACTACTTCAAAAATTTGGCTTATTATGGCTATTCTTTTAAAATGATTGTGGTAAGATGATGAAAATATTTGGAGAGTTTTAACAAAGAAATGATTTATGTGTTGTCAGTTCTGTGATGAGAGGGTAAATCCAGTCTGGGCAGATCAAATTGTACTGAAATTGGATTTTGTACTAATTTCAAAACAACAAGCAGACTACCCAAGTAAGATGCTGGAGTGTAAAGTCAAAGCACTGGTGTAATAGAGTAATGTCATACAGTCCATGGAATGTTTGCAAAGCATTTTCTCAGTTATTTTACGTGAAACCAAACCTCTACTTCAAATCCCTGAATACCAGTGTTTTTATAACTCTTGTGGTGCCACTGCTGCTCTGCTGCTCTCAGACTCTGTATGGTGTACAGCTCTGTGACTGACAAGTGCAAAAGAAAGATGCCAGAGGCATATTTCTTGCTGCTGAAAGAAGAAATTTTTGCTTCCATATTTGAAGTGTCAGCCATGAGCTGTTTGTGGGGTGCAAAAGAATAGGTAAAGGGCTACTGTGTGTAGCCCGCTCAGCTACAATACCCAAACAGATCATCCAGGCATTTAACCACTCACACAGACTTCAGAATGCAAAGGAAAGTGAGTATAGGACACTGTCACTAGATAGATAACTATATTGGTCAGAAATCACAGTATAGGATGTTAATTGTCTAAGATATCTAAGCCATTAAAAATTAGAAGGTAACAATAGTCAGCAAGAAGTAATGAATTTCCACCAATGTATTAAAAACAGTGAACGGATGAATCAAGGAAAACATTAGGAAATAGGGGAAAACAGAAGCATATGCATTACCAGAAACTGCAACCTGAAAACCTTCTTCAAAAAGTAGTAGTATCCAGAATTCAGTTTACCTCTATTTTAGCTTCAAAGTTGATTACTAGAGCAATTTTTTCCCACAGTCAACAAGAATATATATCATTTTTACTCAGAACCCGTGCTTCAGCAACTGTTGGTGTGCTTCTTCCCCTCACTTTTTTTTTTTGTTTGTTTTGTTCTGATATTCCTGACTATGCTCTTCCTGGTCAGGTTCTAATAAATAACACTGTTGCTAATCTGAAAGCACTCATTAGGTCCTCACTGCACTGCTTCCAAGTGGTCACTGGCTCAAAGAGCCTGTTAGCTGGTGGATCACTGTGATTGTTGTGGGAGAAAAAACGCATTTTCTGTACATGTAGGAAAACCTGCTGCATAGATTCCTGGGGTCCCCTGGGACTGGCACAGCTCTACCACTTCATCACGGCAGTTTAGCTTTGTCCATGACTGAGTGAATAACAGGTAGTGTTCTGGTGATTTGGGGTCCCTTTATGCAAGTTTGAGCTTTAGAAATCAACAGTTCAGATAAAGAAAGACTTTGAAGACCTAATGTGCCTTTAAGAGTTAACCTCTAAATTAAATAAGCATGAGGAGCTTTTAATTGGCCATGTAAGAAGCTTGTTTAGACCAACAGTGCATAGAAACACCTTGTAACTTAGGGAAGAGCCAAAATGAATGAGGCTGGATTTCTCCAGGGCTTATTTTTTTTGTATTTGTGGAACTAAGTGGAATACAGTGAATAAGTACAAATCCCACCTGCTTATTTAATTCTTTGGAACTAAGTGCAGTACGATGAACACGTACAAATCCTACCTGCTTACTTCATTCTAAGTATCACTGAAGATTTGAGCTCTAATCCAATATTGTCACGTGATTAGAATAACTTAAGCTCCTGGTGAACCTTGAGAGATCAGCCATGTAACCTGGACATACAGCACTTGGGTTGTGGATCTCCTACTTCCTGTAAAGAAGTAAAAGAGGGACTGCCAGTGGTCAGGAAACATGTCAGAGAATTCAGAAGGAAAAATAATGTTCTAACACTGTGAGACAAAATTAAACTTAGAATATACACATCCAGTGTGCTGGGACCTGACAGAGCAGGTGAGCAGAAGAAACTGATCAGAATTTTCTGAGCATTTTATCTGTGAAAAAAAATCTAGATAGAATTATGCTGGGTTTTCTTTCTAATAATTTCAATGCTTGCTTCTGCATTCAGTGCTAGTCCTGCAGCAAAGAACGTACAGCCCCTTAATTTGTCCGTCAGTGTCCACATCCACATAAATACCCTTTAGATCACTGAATTGCTTGCTGCCAAGTACAGGTGAGAAGGTTATTTTTAAATATTGCTTACATGCTACAGAAATCTTTCAGCTTAGGAAGCAATGCACCGTGTCTACTCTTTGCTATTCTCAGTAAAAATTGTATAAAGAAAATACAAACTGCTTTAGGAAAAGGTTGAGCTTAAGGAAAAGGTTGAGTTTACAGAGAACCAAAAGTAGCTACAATAACAGCAGGGACAGAGACCGGCTTTTGAGACAAGATACTCTTCAGTTAAGCATAATGACAAACAACTTTAGGCAAAAATATAAAAGGAAAGTTTAGACAATAGTATCCTGCATTTTAGAGCCTCACTGTGCCCCTTACTGGTAATTCTTTTCTCATGCGATACAGGGTAACAGCAGAGGCAGCTTATGGAGGCGATGCAGCTGTCACAGCAGTTTGCAGGCTCCTCCCTCAGGAAACATCTCCTGGGGCTGCATTTTCTAGGAACCTCTTCTGATGGCTTGCTGCTGCCAGGGAAAGTTAACTGCTGGAAATGGGATATAAAGAAAAGCTTTTCTTACCACAAGGGTGGTCAAACACTGGCCCAAGAGGCTAGGAAGGTTCTGGGACCTCCATCCTTGAGATGCCCAAAACTTGACTGGACACAGCTGTACGCAATCTGATCCTATCAATTCTGGGGGACAAACAGGAGGAGTTAGAGATGTGCACATGCCTGCAGGGCTATGATCTTATTGGCATCATGGAGACATGGTGGGATGGCTACTGTGACTGGAGTATTGGAACAGAAGGATACAGACTTTACGGGAAGGATAGACAGGGGAGATGAGGAGGGGGTGTCACTGTGTCAATGACCAGCTGGAGTGCATGGAGCTGTGCCTGGGGATGGATGAGGAGCCGACCGAGAGCTTATGGGTCAGTATTAAAAGGAGGGCAGGGATGGGTGATGTTACAGCGGGGGTCTGCTACAGGCCAGCTGACCAGGAAGACTGAGTGGGCGAGGCCCTCTATAGACAGCTAGGAGCAGCCTCATGTTCACAAGCCCCAGTCCTCATGGGGGACTTCAGCCACCCTGATATTTGTTGGAGGGACAACACAGCAGGGCGTAAGCAATCCAGGAGGTTCCTGGAATGGGTCAATGATAACTTTCCTTCTCCAAGTGATAGAGGAGCCAGTGAGGAGAGGTGCCATGCTGGACCTTGTTCTCACCAACAAGGAGGGACTGACAAGGTCCATAGGGCGATGAGGAGGGTGCACAGTAAGCTCGCTACCCCGGACTTCAGGAGAGCAGACTTTGGCCTCTTCAGGGTTCTGCTTGGCACAGTACCATGGGAAAAAGCCCTGGAGGGAAGAGTGGCCCAAGAAAGCTGGTTAATATTCAAGAACCACCTCCTCCAAGCTCAGGAGTGATGCATCCCAACAAAGAAGTCAGGCAAAAACACCAGGAGGCCTGCGTGGATGAACAAGGAACTTCTGGACAATCTTAAACAGAAAAAGGAAGCCTACGGAGGGTGGAAGCAAGGACAGGTAGTTTAGGAGGAATACGGAGAAATTGTCCAAGCAGCCAGGGATTAGGTTAGGAAAGCTAAAGCCCCGATAGAGTTAAATCTGGCCAGGGATATCAGGGGAAACAAGAAAAGCTTCTATAGGTATGCCAGTAACAAAAGGAAGACTAGGGGAAACGTGGGCCCACTCAGGAAGGAAACCAGAGACCTGGTCACCCAGGACATGGACAAGGCTGAGGTTCTCAACGACTTTTTTTGCCTTGGTCTTCACCTGTAAGGCCTCTAGCCACACCAGGCTGGTTGCAGAAGTCAAAGGCAGGGAGTGGGAGAATGAGGAACCACTCACTGTAGGAGAAGACCAGGTTCGAGACCATCTGAGGAATCTGAAGGTGCACAAGTCTGTGGGACCTGATGAGATTCTTCTGTGGGTCCTGAGGGAGCTGGCAGATGAAGTTGCCAAGCCACTGTCCATCATATTTGAGAAGCTGTGGCAGTCTGGTGAAGTTTCCACTGATTGTAATAGGGGAAACATAACACCCATTTGTAAAAAGAGAAAAAAAGGAAGACCCAAGGAACTACAGGCCAGTCAATCTCACCTCTGTGCCCAGCAAGATCATGGAGCAGATCCTCCTGGAAACTGCTAATGCACATGGAAATAGAGGAGTTGATTGGTGACAGCCAGCATGGCGTCACTAAGGGCAAATTGCGCCTGACAAATTTGGTGGCCTTCTACGACAGCATACCAGCATTGGTGGATAAGGGAAGAGCAACTGACATCGTCTACCTGGACTTGTGCAAAGTGTTTGACACTGTCCCACACAACATCCTTGTCTCTAAATTGGAAAGACATGGATTCGACAGGTGGACTGCTCAGTGGATAAGGAATTGACTGGATGGTCGCACTCAAAGAGTTGCAGTCAACGATTTGATATCCAAGTGGAGACCAGTGACAAGTGGTGCTCCTCAGGGGTCAGTACTGGGACTGGTACCTTTTAACATCTTTGTTGGCGACATGGACGATGGGATTGAATGCACCCTCAGCAAGTTTGCTGACAACACCAAACTGTGTGGTGCAGTTGACAGGCTGGAGAAGTGGGTCTGTGCAAACCTCATGAAGTTCAGCAAGGCCAAGTGAACATGGGTCAGGGCAATCCCAAGCACAAATACAGGCTGAATGGAGAACGGATTGAGAGCAGCCCGAGGAGAAGGACTTGGGGGTGTTGGTGGATGAGAAGCTCAATATGAGCTGTCAATGCATGCTCATAGCCCAGAAAGCCAACTGCATCCCGGGCTGCATCAAAAGAAGTGTGGTCAGCTGGTTGAACATGGGAATTCTGCACCCCTACTCTGCTCTGGTGGGACCCCACCTTTAGTACTGCCTCCAGTTCTGGGGCCCCCAACATACGAAGGACATGGACCTGTTGGAGTGAGTCCAGAGGAGGGCCACAAAGACGATCAGAGAGCTGGAGCACCTCTGTTATGAAGACAGGCTGAGAGCATTGGGGTTGTTCAGCCTGGAGAAGAGAAGGTCGGGTTTGATGGGGCTTTGAGCAATTCAGTCTAGTGGGAGGTGTGCCTTCCCATAGCAGGGCTGTTGAAACTAAATGATCTTTAAGGTCTCTTTAAACTCGAACCATTCTATGATTCTATGAATTCTGCTTTGAGTGAGGGGTTGACTACTTGACCTCAAGACATACCTTCCAACCTAAATTATTCTATGGTTCTAAGATCTTCCAGACTGATTACTGATAACATAACGCTTAAAATATGTTGAGTAACCATCACTGTTTTGTTTGGCACTGGAATTACTTATGAGGTCTTCAAAAAAATAATGGCAAAATCCGGCCTTACTATCTTTTCAAACTATGTCTAATCTAAGAGTCAAACTTGCTTTGGTTTTTGATGTGGTGGCATTAATGAATTTTTTTGAAAAAGATTACTGCAATGGGTAGGAGAACATTAGTTTTGCTAGAATTACTCTGTTGCTCATTGACTATTAACAATGTCTATATCTGACCAGAGGTGTCCCCCTTTGTGTTTTACAATACTTGAGGTAGTTGTGCCTCTGATGTTATTGAGCTCAGTAACACACAATATTGATAGTGCCAGGGATTGCATGAGTTTGGGTGGGTGAATTTTGTTGCTGTTTTTATTTCTATTGTTAGAAAAAGATGTATTAAAACATATAGAAACGTGTGTGTGTGTGTGGGGTTATACTCTATTTTATTGATGTTTCATACAGTAGAGAAAAGTCTGATAAATAAACAGAATTTATAGAAATAGAAAGGTAGTAAATAGCCTTTCCTCATTCCCACTTTTATTTGTGTTCTGTACATGCGGAACAGAGAGACTTCATGCCAGCCTAATGCATTACTCACCGAATAATCTTTCCAACAAATAAATTCAATAATGAAGTACTGGGAAACCCTGTATATTCACATTTGTAAATGGGAAATGTATCAGCAATGGCATGTTGTTATTGATTTTGTAATAAGCTGCACTAATTAACTAACTAATAGGCCAGCTGGAAGTCAAAAGGGTGGGTTTTTTTTGCACACAGGTTGAGAGAAGCAACATTACCAGTGGAAGAATTGGAATTTTGTATTATTTTGAAGGCATAGGCTGGGAAAATAAACCAGTCCCAAACAATTGTGTAGCATGGTTTTCAATGAAGGCAATAAATAAGCTGAACTTCTACAAAGAATCTTTTCTCTGCAGAAAGGTATCTGTTTCTACCTGACTTGTTTAAATTAATTTTCTTTACTGGGGATGCCATCTGTTATTTTGACATGGTTTATGGTGAGTAAAAATCCTTGATTGCAGCTGCATACCAGAAGAAGGAGTTTTGCCACTTTTCACAAAAAACTATCTTCAAAATGTCAGAGGCCATTTAAATGACATTACTTGAGACCGTACTTTGAGAATGCTCCAAAATGAGCTTTTTTGGAGATGTCAGCTCTTGAAAAAATAATAATAATAATAAAAATGTATCTGTCTAGCCACATTGGAATCACTTGTATACACATTTTCTTGTATGCATATAAGAAACATATTAGACAAGTGCTCAAAGCCAGAGTTCTCCCACAAGGAAACGCATTTGAACATTTCTCATGGAGAGAAATTCACGGGTTACTTCACAAGTAAGATTAATTGGGCTTATTTCAGTTGGGGTGTTTTCTCATGGATAGAAAAAGAGGATACAAAAATTGCTGGTAGTTAGCTTGGTTTTCTTTCCTGAAATTTCTAATATACTGGTGGAAATTGTGAAATGTAGTAGGTTGTTTCACAACTTCTCTGGCAGGGGCTAATTGAATTTGTCCTTTTTTTCCTTTGATCTACATAGTTCCCAGTCTAATGTTTCCTTCCTTTTTCCCCAGTACATATCAGTACCTCCTAAGGGATGCTGCCTTGATGGCATTGTCCTGGACAGGTCTATCTGGACATGGAGTAGTCTATTACCTGTTGCCTAGAAGCATATCACACCTCTGGTGTAGCAGTTAGTTGTTTTTTTGGGGTTAGGTTTTTTGTTGTTTTTGTTTGTTTTTTTTTCTATATGAGACTCCCCTTGCATTAATTCAAGTAATCCCTACTTTCAGGTTTGTTTACTGGGAAGCAAAGGAGTTCAACACTGAAGTGTTTAAATCCTAGACTGCAGTAAACCATACCTTTATTGCCCATCCACAGGTTCCCTTGGCAGTAATGCTTTTTCCAGGCTTGGTTTAGACTTGTTTCAGGCAAGGAGGAGACTTAATTCTTCCAGTAAGTTGGCACCACTGATGTCTGTGAGTGAAAAAGAGGTAACTCACAGGTGACCCAAGTGTGTTTGCTCTCAGGTCAAAGCAGATTAATAGTAGGTCCAGAGTACAGGTTGCTCTATAGGGGCCTTTATGGAAATACACAAGGAGTGCTTCCTGTGTGTTGTGGCACAGGAAAAATAGTTTTTTTAATTCCTACTTGCATGTAATCAAGTATGTTTATTTCTTGACACCTAACCTGAAATAGAAAACAAGAGAATGAATTGAGAGAAGAATGTAGCATAAGGTATTATGTTTTGTTTTGGTTTTTTTTTTTAAAAAAAAAGCTTAACTAAGAAAAAGTTTGCATCTATTTATTTTTTTTTTTTCTTTATTTTTCCTGTAAGTAAGATAGCATACCTGTATCAGCAGCATAAGAGATGGGTGTTTGTGGATGGCTTCCAAGGTGAATTCAGTAAATTTGTCAATTCATTTTGGTCAGATTCTCAGCTGGTAACAAACTGGAGCAAATTTGTTTTACATCAGGAACAAACAGACCACCAATGTGTGGTATATTAATATTCTGAGTTGTTTCTAGCAAACGCCTTATCTTGAAAACAGTTGTACTTGAACTAAAATTCCTGTGTAAACCAGTAAAAGATTTCTATTAAAATTAAATTACATGGATCAAGCTTCTTGTCAGAACTCACTAAGGTTTCTGATTAAAGATCAGCCAGATCCATACTGTTTCAACCATTTGTAATAATCCAGATTTTTGTTTAGATAGAAAAGATGACGGTATCTTACATTACAAACAGTTTTCAAGAGTATGAGAATAAATTTAGCTTAGAGATGATATGTGATATGTTTCACTATTTTAGTTGGGTGTGTATGCATGTGTCTGAAGCTCACAAACCTTGGGTTCTATTAGCTTCACTACAACTATTTAAAATATTCTGGAGTGGCAATTTTATACCTGAGGAAAACAACTCTGAAACCGTCCTCTGACGTAGAAAACATCTTATATTATGATATACATACATATATAGTTTTCAATTCTAAGTGGGATAAGTAAGACGATTCATAATTTGAATTGTTCTGTTACAGACAATTTAACATTTTTAGCAATCAGTTCATATTCTGAATTACTGTAAACCTGGTCCAATAACGAGTAGAGATAGCTTCTGTATGGCTTGTTTGTTGCATGTTTAATTGATCCTTATACTTGACCTCTAAGCATAACAATGAACTATATTAAAAAAAAATTAAGAAGGAGAAATGAAAAATTTTAAAATTAAACAGGCACTAGATCTCTCAGCCTATGTGGTTTAAGTCTAAATTTGTGTGATGGTAAGACTGTCTTGAAAGCAAAATTAGAGAGTAGAGTAGGTAGAAAACAATTTTGAATTCTTGAAGATAAGATGAGATTTCTAACTCATTCTGTATGTACCAAGAGATGCACTGAATGGAATAACTATTAATACCTTAAGTCTATCAGGCACTTTCTACTTACAAAAACTGTTGAAACAGAAGGCATGAGCATGATAACATGTTGGATTTCCCCTCCCAAGACTTGTTCAGCACACAGGATAAGCAGCACTTTATCTTTGTTTCTCAATCTGCAAGCCCAATCAAAAGTCCTGAATGATATTTAAACCCTGCTCCAAAGACAGGATTTCTTATGTATTCATATGTTTTTATACGACCTAAGTGTACAATATTGATTCAATTTTATCAACATTATTTAAAACACATGAAACTTTATTTTTTTGCCAATCAAGAGTGCATGGCATGATATTTGTAATTCAGAAAATTTCAGAATCTTGCATGATACTTATTTGGACAAAATATTTTTTAAAATCAATGTACTGACATTTGATTTTACAAAATCAAATCCTACTGACATAGTTTTCACAAGTGAGTACTTGGTGGTTTTGCAATTTATATCATCAAATCTCAAATTTCTATGCCCAAATAATGGGGACTGATTAGTTAGGGTTTCTAAAAGATTCAGTTGAAGCATTTTGTCCAGATTCCTCCAGGAACTTTTTGCCGGAGTCAAGGATACAAGCTAATATTCCAGGAGAGTGTGAAAATTCTGAAGCCATATGATTGTTCTTTCTTCCCCTGCAGTATCTCATTTGATTTGCCATAATCCTGCCAGCTCCTGAAGGAAATGAAGCCAAGATCATTCTCTTCAAAGCAGTGACTTGCTATTTATTGAATAAGATGAGTGAAATGTATGTAATTATGTAATTAACTGTATCATAATTCAGAATTAGAGAGAAGAGAGATGAATTAATTTAAACGTGCAGCATTAATTACAGACTTTTCTAACTTTTTGTTGTTTGGCTTTCTGATATTTGCTTTCCATCTCTTTTCACCCAGTCACCTAAAAAGCTTCTGGAGCTGCAGGTGGAATGTATGTTAACACTGCTCGTACCATCCTATAAGCAGAGGCTGCTCTTTTGACAGATCTTTCTGGTTCTCCTTGGTCAGGCCAATATTGTTTGCATGTATATCAGGTATTGTATGAGAGGCTGTAGCGCCGTCCTTTATCATTGGTCAGAACAGATTTTCTTTTTACATGTTGGCATAGACCTGTGTGGTCTCCCTGTCCTGCAAGGGTGTGGGATGCTGTCATGCATTTCTTCGTACTTCATGATTCTTGATAGCAGATTGCTTCTTTATGAACTCTTTATTGTCAGTTTTTTTGATTCTAATATTTGATCTTCATGCAGTCAGCTGGAAAACATTAAGAAAGGAATGAAAATAGCATTATAAGCAGAGCAGTCCAACTTCTCAGGCTTATAGTAAATTCCTTTTTCAGGAAGGACTTCAACTTTAAACTAATTTTCTCAAAAGATTTTTTTTTTTTTTCCAAAAAGGCTAGAGCCCCAGATGTTATATTTCCACAGGAAAACTTTCTTTATTTCACTAGAGTTCTATTTAGTTGGGTTTACAATTTTTTGTGATTCTGCTGACCAGGCAATATGTATGCCTTCCTCTTAGACATGCTTTCACAGAAGTGTCAGCTACAACTTTTTTTTTTTTTCAATTTAGATGGGTGTTATCACTGTGTTTTAATTTCTCCATGTACATAAGCTCAGAAAACCCAGAAGTGCCTCTGAGTAGTTATAGCAAAACTTCTAAGGGTAAAGAGAAAACCCATCTATTTCTTTTAGGACAAGAGAGTATTGTGAATTGTCAAACTGGATCTTGCATTCTTTGAGTTAGAGATAAACTGGTTATGATTCTAATTGTTATATTGTCTTAAAATAGTACTTGATATCAATTTTCTTCTTGTTTGCTTGACACAACTTTGACTTCAGTTTCTACTTTCTTCTGGTGGTAAGAATACCAAAGATACTAAGACATGTTGAACTAGAGGCTGAACCAAATACTTGTTTATGTGATGCCCAGTACTCACAGCATCTGCATATTTACAGGACTCTAGCAACAACACCACCATGTATGGTATTAATAATTCAGCATATATATTTTTTAACAGACAGGTGAAATGAAACACTGACCTTGCCTCCAGTTGCATAAAATCGAGGTCAATTCAGTAATTTCCTTATCTACTATCCTTCTTTTCACATGCAAAGTTTATACTTGTTCCCATTCAATACTAGATAAGAACAACAGTAAAAGCTGTGAATGCCTTTAGTCATTATTGCTTGAGTATGTCAAATAAATATTTGCAGAGCCTTCTGAGTTGGTGATAGAATGACAAACGGGTCATTAGTGCTCTTAATAAAATATAACTTGTCATATTTGTTTTTGAAAGTTCAGTCAGTTTTGGACGTTCTTTCTGCCTTCCTGACAATGTCAGCTCTGACATAGTTCTGCATTCTAATGTCACTTTTCATTTTGTTATTCAGCTTTGACTTAGTTTATAATTAAAAAAAATCATTGATTCACTGGCTTATTGATCTGTTCACCAAATAGTTCAAATGAAGTCATTATCCTATTGATCTCCCTGCATTTTATATTTGCTTGTTTCCACTTTGTCAGTCTGGATGCTGCAGAGTTTTGCTTTTAGGAGGTGTGAGAAGACTTGGAATCGCAAATTGCAGGCATGCTGTGATTCTTTATGCTTTTCTATGATTTCTCATTTAAGCATTTAAGATCTTCTCCCCTCCATGATATCTGTGTTTGAAGAGATGGTTGATTTTGTACAACTGATTTAATATCAAAGCCCTCCTATGGATTAGTGACACACTACCTCTGTATGGGTGTTCAGCTTCTCTGTAGCAACACTGTGCATTTCCCTTTCCTATTCGCAAGTTTTACAAAGACATTTTTCTTGTTTTTATTTGTAGTCTAGAAAGATAACAAGGTAAATAATTCTGTCTACACCCTAACAAAGTAAAAGGAAAAGCAAATTCTCTCCTTCAGTCTTCCCTCATGTTTTTCCCTCTGAAATGACCACAAGCCTGAAGTCTCCAGTTTTGCCTTTCAGCCTGGGAAGACTTACCAAATTTTTTCAAATGAAATTGCAGGATGACCTGCAGTTTCTGAGCAAGTCCCTTCAGAACACCACATTTCACTAATGCCTCTGCAAATATAGGCCAAAATGAAATGACATATAGATTTAACTCAGGTTTCAGTGGCTAAAATAATGAACAGAAGGTGCGTAATTATTATGAAAGCAGTTCTTAAAAATTAGTCTAATTTTTTATAAAAAATAGAATCATTTTTAAAATCTAATTGGGGCTTTTGCTTTCTTGCTAATGTTTTAAAATGTGAACACTCTGCTTTTCTTCTTCTTTTTTTTTTTTTTTAAGTTATCACACCTTCAGTTGCTATAGCACCATTTATGAGAGAAAAAATGCAAATAGGAAAGCACAAAAACTCCCCTCTGTCTGCATAAATGCCAGATACTTTCTGAACTTGCATTACTTCTTGTTGTTCATTTCATGGAAAAAAAAAAAAAGCATTCAACAAAATCCTCCACCAGACTTGTGCCAGTGGCTGGAAGTAGATACACACTGTTATGGTGTGTCTGAAAATGTTAGTAGCACAGATGCAACCAGGGCAGCTCAAGGTAACGTTTTGAAGAGCATACTGCTGCATCCCATTCTGCCTGTCTAGTAAAGCCATAAACAACAGATAATTCTTTCTGTTGGGCTAAACATGTCAGTGGTACTTTGATAACACTTTGGTCTCATTTGCTATGAAAGAGTCTTTCACCTTAAAACCTATGGTAAAGTGTGGCATTTAGAGGTGATTTGTCACACACACACATGTGTGGGAGGGAACATGTGGGGCTTTTTACTTTCTGTTCCCTTAGGTCGGTTTTATAGCTGTGTAGTATAATTGACTAAAAGAGAGTTATTTTTGATTTACAGTGCTGTGAGTCAAAGGACAATCAATGTTGCTGTAATTTATTTTTTAAAAAACATTTAAGACTTTTCATGTATCAGCATGGTGAATCTGTAAGTGATTTGTTCTCTGGTATATGCACTGGGGAGAGAAGGACTTGTCATTTTCGGTCGTGATTTGTAGTCTGGGGTAGAATACGGTCAGTAAACAAGTCTAAGTTACAATGTCGTCCAAAGTCCCGATGAGGCCACATGAGATGATGTGCAAAATTAATGTAGGGGCAACTTACAATTGCAGATGAAATACAGTGGGGAAATGGTGACTCAAATATGCCTGCGATTAGCGAAAATATCCCACCAGGTTTTCCTGTGATTTGGAAGAGCCTGATAAGAAGGGACAGAAAAAAATGTCATCACTGATCACTGTACCAGTTGTCTGTGTGTGAGAAACAACACCAGCATGTGACAGCATACAAAACTCTACACAGATAAATCCTTTCCCCTTGATCTTGTACTCCCTTCAAGTGCAAGGTGAAGCTATACCATCTGTACAATTTTGCAGCTTTTTTTTTTTTTTGTACAGACAGCATGAAATGCTGGAAGAGAAGAAATGTTTTTCTTGGTGCCACAGCTCTTGAAAGTTAACTAGATTGTCTGTATTAAAAACAAGTAATCCAGTTTCCTTTCAGCTTATGCAAGGAATCTATCTTATGAGTTACTGTTTTTTGGCATACCTTTCTCTTCTGCATTTAACGATGCATTATCAGGTGATATTTCCTACATAATACTTTCAGAGATATTTGAGCAGCAGAGGCAGGCTATAGTACTTTTTATATTCATGAATTATACTTTTAACTGTACCTAGAAAACTACATGCTTCTTTGATCAAAGTTTCTGCCAGGCTTAGAGTCAAGATTTGATTTGTACAATTAGTCCATGTCCCAGATGAATATCCTTCCTACCATGCAATTGGCTATATTGGGATAAGTTGCTTTCAATCTGTTCTTTATTTTCTATAAGTAATTAACTATCCACTGGTCCAAAGACAGTAACTCTACTTACCTGGAATATGACAGAATCAACCAAGTGCATACTCCAACTGCTTCACTGTAGATGCTTGAGTCTGAGCTGCTGACTGTTCTTGCTTTGGTTTGAAATGATGTAATTAGAGAGCTTGCTCTAAGCAGAGAGTTTTGCAAAGAACATTTTGCTATTGCTTCATTTTAATTTTGCAATAGGAAAATATATTGTAATCAAGAAAATTCAGCATGTCTGTAAGTACTGCTGTGCCACATTTGCAAATGTCAGTGGTCAATAACAATTTCTCTTGGTCTGGTCTTTGAGGTCACAGGTATGCTGACAAAAGAATTTGGAGGAAAGAAAATAATGGGAGTATATTCACGTCACCAATGTGGTTGTCTAAGTTAAGCTGCTCTCTCTAAACTTCCTGCACCACTGGGACTTGTTCTTCTCTTCTCCAGATGTTCAGGATAGGAGATTCATTTTGTTTCTCTGAATTGCACACAGCAATAGCCTTCTTTTCTCCAGCGACTGCAATCTAGGTCTAAGGAGGCTCATATCTTAACTTCAGCCTCAGATAGACTCTTAAAGTTAGGGTATATGAATATTCATCACATAACTGCGTAAATTTATCTTGCTTTCTGTTTCAGTGCCTAGAAAATGGAAAGCTTTGAAAGGGGAATTAGTATGTTACTCAAGTATGGAAGGTAAGGACTTAAAGAATTACACTGAGAAATTTTTGTCCTTGTTAAGATACTTTTGGTTGTGTTTGAGATATTTCCTTGTCCTTTTGTGAGATGCTGAAATGTAAGGTTTTTTTTTTCTTTGTTCTATGTTATTCACCTTGAGTGACTACTCATATAATTAAACAGAGTAAAGTCCTGTGGTTGATTGCATTTTAGGAATCTTTTTCCGCTTGGGAAATAAAATTGCATTTGCTTACTCTGAGATACAGTAAACTATAAATGCAAGGGCAAGTTTAAATCCTAAGAGGTGTTTTCTAAAGAGGGAAAGTTTTGCAGACTTATTGAGCCCTCAGTTTATCTGACCACTTGGTATTTCTCAGACCCAAGTAACGTTGGGGTTTTTTTGCAGCTTATACTATAGTGAATAGAAACAAACTCTCAAGGCTGTTCTATGATTTTAACTACTCATCGTTGATGCTAGATTTTTTAAAAAAAATATTTCTTTGGGCTTTAGTGGTTCAGGTATAGATGTAGCATCTTCTGTTGAAGATTTATGTATCTAAACTAGATGACAATTTAGAACTTTTTTGTTTTATTATCATTCAGTTATGAACAGTATGCACAGACTTGGTCAAAATATAGGCAGTACAGTGGTTAAAACATTAATAATAAATTATTCCATGGAAATCAGATTATATTCCGTGTCAGAAGATTCTTTATTATGCTTAAAAATTAAAGGACATTGTAATTAGAAAGCAGTAGAGAGTTTTCTTTGGAATTCAACACCAGTGCCACAAACAATTAACAAACACTCCTGTTCTTACTCCCGTAATTACTTTCTTGTATTTTGTGTATTTATACAGAATTTGTCCTCATGAAACTTCATAGGAAAGTATTTCCAAGCTGAAGAGAGTTTTATGTGTGCTTGTACATGTGTGTTGGGTAGAATGAGGAGGAGAGGACAGAGAAGAAGAGATGAGAATGAATAGCTGAGAACATCAGTATGGCTAGGGAATGCTAAAGGATCTCATATCCATTTTGGCACTCTGAATACTGCTCTAGACATTGTAAATAGCTGCTCTATCTGCAAATAATTTAGTGGATAGCTCCTTGAAATCCACTGTCCTTTGCAACTCTGCCTTGCTTGTAAGCTCCTATTGTTTGTCATGGGAGCAGCTGTCGTGACAGGGCTATAGGCTGCGACAATCTGTGAGCCAAATGCTGCTATTACCCGCTCTTGTGAAATTTAGCTTAGGTTGCTCCTATCTGATCAGCATAGAATCCTTTCAGGAAAGAATATAGTGTTATAAGGAAGAATTTGCTGGGAAAGAGGCAGGAAAATACTTGCAAAACAAAGTGAAATGGATTCAACGAGAACAAGGAGGAAATCAAGACCATGTAGAAATTGTCAAAAGACAATGAAGTCTGAGAGGAAATGGAAGAATTGCCGTCTATAGTGCCTACGTTATAGCGGAATACTCATCCTGATGTACTGAAGAGGGAAAATGTCAGCAATTTTTGCTGCAAAAAGACAGATACTTTTTAAGATTACCTCTCATACTGGTTATGTATCTTATTTCCTCCTTGTAAATTATTTGAGTCAACACTACCTGATGTGCAGTGGAAGTAGATCTGAAGCAAAAATAACAGCTACAGTGTTTATCTTGCAGAGCTTCACTGAATCAAATAGAATGGTATCTACGACATCCTTGTTTTCTGGAGTTGTACCTTGTAAGTTCACCATAAATTAGTTGTTTTAAGACAAATGAGAGATTTTAGGTGACTGACATAAGGCCAGTGTCACAGAACAAGCACCAGGAGAAGGGCCAGGCTTTTTCTCTAATTCACCTCAGAAGACTTGAGAAGACGTCTACAGTAATATAATTCCAAGCGATATTTTTACTGAGGTCCTACTTTCTCACAAACTCTTTAAAGCCACATGATCTCATACAAGCTGGAGGTAGCAACTAGGCCTGCCACTTTCATTAAAATGAAGAAAATTTCATTAGCTAAAGGTTGCATTTTGTGGAAAAAGTAGAATACGGGAGAAAGAATGGAAGAGATAAATCTAGCATATGGAGTTTTTTGTCATCTAATGGCTAGAACTAGTGTCCAACAACTGGCAGTCACTACGGGAGAAAGGAAGTAAATCAAGGAAGATGGTAGAAGTTACTACATTTGCAGTTATTTATAACCTTAGAAAATGGAAAACCTAAGAACTTGGCCAGAAACCTTGATGTATAGTATAAGTTTTTAGTGTGATATGCCTCACCTCGGAAATAAATGTTTAGCAGCTGGTATTCTAGAATAAAATACTACCAGTAGGAAAAATATTTGCAACTTTTCTGTGCCTGGGCTCTTAGTAAACTCCTGTTGTATGAAATATTTTTGTTGCTTATGTGCATAGATTCATATTTCATTGCTATATCACTGGATTTTTATACTTGCTATAGCGAAACTGGGTATTAAACTGAAAATTTTGATACCTCTTCTACTAACTATCAAGTATTTCACTTAACTACAATTTGAAAGTTATATGTTTGCTATCATTTATTAGTAAATATAAAACTTGTACCTTTACAGACAGTTCAATTATTATTGCTTTTAAAAATAGATTCAGGAATATCTTCATAAGCACATGGGACTGTTAGTTTTAAAGCACGGTAGTTCAATAGTATTACAAGCTTTTTAAAAGAATCTTTTATGCATGTATGTCACCTACAACCTGAGTGTTGTCTGTTGTGGAGTTCTCAGTAGGAAAGGAAATTTCAGCTTGAACTCTTTCTTGCAAATCCTTCAGTTTTCTGATTGTACTCTCTCTCTGCAGGTGAGAATTAATATTTATATTCATTGTAATCCAGAATAACATGATTTTATAAGTTTGAAATGCTTACAAGCTGAATGTCTGACTCCACTTGTTCACCATGAATTTTGAGTGATTCAAAAAGGCAAGTGACCTTTCTCTACTGGCTTTCAGTTTGCACTATGGTCTTACTGACATCTAACATTCACTATTTAGTAAGCACAGACAGCACATTTAGCAGGGTTTTTGGTTTTGCTGGGAATTAAAGATTCATTCTGACTCCTTGACCAGTTGAGTTCTGTAGGGATGGAAACTGAGAACATAATTTACGTAACCAGACTTTTCTAATTGACTTTGACAGCTCTATGGTGGTAAGGATAACAGTATAAGACTATTATATCATCATTAATAGTAACAGCTCATCCTTCAGAAAAGATAGCTATGATATAAGCTATCTGTACCTTCTCCCATTGCCTAAGAGAAGCCAAACCCTAAAGTGAGTAGGGCATATGCTTCTGTATTGTTAACAGGATATAACAAGGAATCTCACAGGCAGAAAATAATCTGCCATTAAACCAAAGGTGCAACTGTGAAGTCCTCCTAAATACTATTACCTACCAACACTTACTAATCTTAATGAGCTGTCAGAGGCTGTGGGGAGAGGAGACCAACATATGAGAAAAGTTTTATTAGGAAATAATGTCTTTGATTGTTCTGTTCTGTCTTTCACAATAAAACTGTCAAGAAAGGTATAGATAGTTTTTGAAAGCATTTTTTTTTTTTTTTTCAGGTATTGTAAGATGAGAGCAATGGCTCTAACTTAGACTCACCAACATTCTTGGAAGATATTTGTTGTTGGGTTCAGGGCCAAGGGAGGACATGCATCACACTGTGCAAAACCTATGTGATTCTTTCCCAAGTCATCTACTGTTGGCAAAAGTGTGTAACTGATTTGGAAAAAGAAGTATCTACTAGTTAAAATTAAAGTCTACTGAATGTTTATGAGCTATTTCTAAAGGCATTCTAGCCACACATGGAAAAGAAACAGCAAAGGTTATAAAGTTCTTAAATATACAAACTGCTTAGATACTGGATTCCCTTATTCTTGTGTCAGATAGACAGAATCTTCTGTGATGTAACAAATTAAAGTAGGATAAAGAACGGGTTTTCAGAGAAGCCAAATAGATCACTGTAATCTAAATCGTACTGTTGGTGGGAATTATGGCTAAAGAGAAAGAAAGGTACAACTCCTCATATGCAGTGCCTTGCCATTACGACTGGAGGTGGCACCTTGCAGATAGTATTGATGAAGGAGATTGTTTGTACTTTCCATACAGGTGGAGTATGCTGTCCTGTATCTAGCAGAGGTACCTCTGGTATTTTAGTTTAAAGCATTAAATTTGTGACGACGTGATGTTCTGTCCTGGCTGATTTTCGTTGCTGAGAAGTAAGACCGATTAATTTGAACTCAGTACTGTGCTGCTGCTGGTGCACACTGCTGAATAAGGCATCCCTGGAGTCTCTGCAGGGTACTGTCAGTGCTCTAATCCTGTTCATTCCCTTCATTATTCCTGGGCTGAACGACTTGCACTTCCACAAACTGCTAGACCCTGGGAAAGCATACTGTTATTACTGTGAGGGTACAAAATCAGTCTCTAGTAAACTGCAAGGGAGGAAAGGATAGAGAAAAGTCAAGGCAGGAGGGGAAGGATCGAGGTATATGTGCCTCTTAAGGGTATACTTTTGAAAATATTCCTGCAGGATCCCAGTCTCACTTGTCAGCTGTGTTGCAAACAGATGCCTTCTCGCTTCCTGATAAGGACAGATCAGATGATGGATCATGAATGCTAATGCTGCATTGGCAGAAATGTTAGCACAGATGTATACAGTAAAATCTAGACAATCATTTGCCTCACTGCTTGCCTTTGTAGTCAGTTACCTGTTCACCCTCTGAATAAAATCATGCCTCTCTTCATAACAATTAGAAAAAAATGTGATTTGGCTAAAAATTTATCATATGTATTTTGAAAAATTATCTTATTTTCATTTTTTCCTTCTCAAGCAAGTTTTTTTTTTTTTTTCCTATTGAATCTACTCAGTTCTGCTGTTCTTGCTATGACTATGGGGTTAATTGGAACCAAAGAAATATGTACAGCAGGCTTTGAAGTTATTCAGATTTGTCATTTTTTTTCCCCTGGGAATTAACCAGGGCAGTTGCTGCTTTTCTTTGTCCAAGGCAGCTGAAAAAAAGAAATGTCTCAATAAGGCTGAACATTTCTGATTTTAGTCCTTTGCTACAATGGCCATCTATGATGGCGTTTAGTCCTGCTGTGGATATTGTGATACATGTGTACATATGTGTGTATACCTGTGAAAATATCACTGAAGGATTCCATTTATTACTTAGCTTTTCTTGTAATAACTAGAAATGGAAGTCAGGGCAAAACTATTCGTTCAGCTGAAGCAAGTTTTAATTCAAAACGCAATAACATAGATGGTCTTTATTGCAGGATGTTATGTTTTGGTTGCTGCTTTTAGCATAACCTAGGTGCATCCAGGCATTGTTAAACTTGTCACAGGCAATAGCACATATTCTTTTTTACCATTAATGTTGTTCTGCAAATTTGTTACCTGGGATAATAGAATAAGAATACAATTGGAAGACTTTTTATCGCTGCTGGTAGTGCCATTTTTGAGAGCTTTTACAGCTATTTTGCAAAATTTGGAATAACAGCACTTCGGGAGGGTTGGCCCAAGCCCTAAATTTATTAAAAAGTCGCAGTGTTTTCCAGCTCAAAAATGTTAACTACTGGACCAAGGAAAACATATATGTGAGAAAATAGTTTGTTGGCTCTTTTCCTGGAATCCTATTTCTGCTTTCTGCTCCTGATGTTGTTTTGGATCTACATTATGCCCAGCTGAGACTATTAAGTTGAGTTCTAAACCTTGGTACATAAGGTATTGGATGCATTTATAATCTTTTAAAAAGCCCTGCATATAAATCAGTACAAAAAAATTAAAGTAACCACAACAAAGTAGTGTCATTGGGAATTCCAAAGGGAGACAAACCCATTGTTTTTGACTATATCTAAATTAAAATGGTACCTATTATTTCTTAGCAGAATACTGTTGAGCGAGTGTTAACAAAACACCTCTTGGACTGTTATATGTAGTCTCTGTCCTCTGAACATACATTCTTCTTTTCATTATATTGTTTGTAATAAGAACAAAAGTACCAAACCAGAAAGTTTTGTTGCTTTGGGTTTGGTTGGGTTTTTTTAACTGAGTTTGAAATATGCATTAAAAAAAGGTAAAAATTGTCACAGAAGATTCCTAAATTATGACATAAAGAGAAGGAGTCTGATTCTAATGTCAGAGCTCTTAATTGACATTAGTGGATAAAAGATAAGAGTAATTTACACCATAAATGAAATATGTATATCTAAATATATATATAAACACATAATGCAAAAGATAGCAGCCAACCTCACTCAGACATTCTAGCTAGAGGAGGTAGGTGTTTACATAGTGCTAAATGCAGGAAAAGTGTTGTGCTGTGCCAAACCATTAAATGTTACATGATGAAGGAAAGATGAAGGAAAACAGCTATGCAAGGTGGGCTAGCCAAACATAAACAAGCCAGCGAACACATTTTCTGGGAAAAGCAAGAACAAAACAAATACCCTCCCTGCCACAAGCAAACAACTAATTTTTTTACTAAATATGTGACCTTTTCATTATTTCATTATTTTCACCGCACCAATAACTATGTAAAAGCACAATATCTGATGTGCATATTTTCTAGCTTGTTTCTTTTTTGCTTAGAGGAAAAAATCATACCCTTCTTCATGAATGTTAAGAGCAGATAAGCAAAATTGTAATGAATTTCTGTTGAAAAAAATATGCAATAAAAAGGTATGGAAAGCCTCAGTAATCAGTAATCTAGCTGTGACCTTTCCAATCTATCTGCTACAGAGTATATCCTTTTATACTATCATGATAATTAGACCCAAATACACACAGGGTCTAATCTTCTGTTGTGGTGATTTGAGAAACTTCATTGATGTCACAAATTTAGAGATGGCTGTCAGGAAAATTCTGCGCATCACGTCATAATTCTGTGCATGCTGTGAGACGGCCTCTCATGCTCTGTCTCCCTGCTTTTTCCTGAAAGCAGTCTTATCAGAACGGATGTTTCTTTCAAGGTCTACCGAAAGGTATTCACTTTCCATCCTTTTTCTGCTTAAGGAAATGGGAAAGAGAGGAATGAGGCTAGTGGACAGGAAATAGCATTGCTCTTAGGGCTCTGTTTTTATGTGGATTTTCTAGTGGAACACCCAGTGTTCGTCAGCCTCTTAGGCTGCAGAAAAATGTTGCAAGAGCCATTTTACCCTTCGGGTGCATTGGCCAGTGTTAAATTATCTAGCTGGCTACTATCTATCTGTCTTTGGTATCATCTATCTAGTTGTCCTAGCCAGAGAATGTACTATATGGTGATTTCCAAGTCATTTCATTGAGGTTTTTTCATTCACTGTGTCCAGTGAATGAAACACTTTTAAAGAATATTAGAGAGATGCTCAAAGACTGTTTTGCACCTGCATGAACAGAAAAAGCCATACTCTAATGGTATGAATCTAATGCAACTTCCAAAATATTATTTCTAATTTCAGCTCTCATGACTCCCTCTGTGCGGTAATTAGAAGGAAAGGACCGAGTGTGCTAGGTTTTTTAAAAAGTGATCTTCAATGTATGTCATATTAATGCCCTAGTTAAAATGTCCACCTTGAACTAAGAAAGAGGCCACCTCAAAGAGGAAGGTTGCAGCATGAGAAATGTCACCCCATAAAAACTTAGGAGCCTTCCAGGACGTGGAGCCCTAAAACTGATGTAACAAAACTAGAGAATTAGCAAGTAAAGCTCCTAAGCCAGAGGCACGATTATAATTCTTAACAAAGAAAAGGACCAAACAGAAGAGTTAAAACAATTTATGATACAATTGCCTATAAAAGAGCCATTAAATCTGAACAAAAAAATTTCAGCTCCGAAGCTTGAGTCTGCTCTAATAGAACCACTAAATAATGAACTCCTTCACTGAGAAAATACACAAACTTTTGGAAAAAGACTAGTATTAAAATATTATACCATTGCAAATACCTATGATTTTATTCCTTAATAGTGGTATAAGTCAGGCATAAACCAGGACAAATGACATTATCAGGAAAACACAACAGATCATTAACAGGACAGTAACTTCACCTTGTAAAGGCCATTTCAACAGTCTCTGCTGCTGCTTGAACTCCAGCTGACATTGCTGCAAGAACTGTTGTAAGGTTTTATGCTTAGTATTGTATCTGTTACTAGAAGGGGACGATGGTAGTTGAAGCAATTCCCCATGCCTAGCCAACCAGAAGAACATTTGCTATCCCCTCAAGCCATATATTTTATGTATGATCTGATGAAGAGGTTTTTAACTTGTGTCTTCCACCTTTAGCTTTCTATGTACATTTATGAACTGCAGCTTCTGAAAGGATAGAATCATACTGCCATTCTATGGCCTTAACCCAGTTATTTTTGTTGATAATACTATTTTTTTTCCCACTCTGGTTCTATCTATAGTATTTTTTTCCCTGCAGATTTAACTTCTTTAAAACTTGTTAAAAAGTGTATCTTCTAAGTGCTACTCCTTTTAATTTCCTATTTGAAAACAACTGTACTAGTTGTACCCTGCATTAAAATTATCAACTTATGGGTCGTATAGCCCCAAAACAGCGTTAGATAGTACATAAATGAGGAAAGAAATTTAGATGGAAAGCTATCCAGGGTGTGGATATCCTAATTTTAAATTCCTCCTAACTGTTCAGTTTTGAATATTGGTCCTCTGAACTGCTGATGGTGTACACTATCATTGTATTATGAAGAACAACCTTTTGTTTTGACAAGCAGTTATTGGATTCATGTTTGTAGGAGTATCTATCTGCAAATAGATATATGCAGATATATGTGGAAAAAAGCGTTCGCGTACAAACTCAATGGATTTGCATAGGTAAATGTTTCATAGATGTTGGAGCGGGGTCTTCGTATTTTTGAGAAAACACAAAGTGCTTAATTCTGTAGCTAATCCTTTGCAGTGCATATTTTAAACCAACTTTTCTGTAGGGGTTGATAGAATTCTGGGTCTCAAGACTCGTTCTGGTGAAATGATTCAAATCGAATCTCATGAGAAGCTCTTCTTAAATTCAGTGAGGACAAATTTTATTTCAGATTTTCAAGCAAACAGTAAAAATTATAAAATTCCCAAGCTGATTAAGCTCCTTTTGACAACTGGATCCTTAACCCAGTTGTTTTTATTGTTAATACTGATCTTTCCCAGGATCAAGTTTCTTAGAATCATAGAATGGTTTAGGTTGGAAGAGATCTTGAAGATCATCTATTTCCAACCCCTCTGCCATGGTCAGGGACACCTCCCACCAGACTAGGTTGCTCCAAGCCCTGTCCAACCTGGCCTTGAACACCTCCAGGAATGGGAATTGTATGAATAAAGATTGGATCAGGTACATTGTGAGAAAGGAAAGAAGCCAAAAAGACTGGAAGATTTTTTGCTTGATTCATATATTTAGTAAAATATAAATATGGAAAATATAGTGACAATACTACAGCACTTCAGTATGGAGCAAGAGTTTTGATTAAATCTGAATGTTGGAGAAAAAAAAGACCCTATATTTTTTTTGTCTTCAGTGTTTCATCTGAGACACCAGAAAGCAGTATCCACTGTAATATTGACTTTGCGCAGAGTCTTATGTGACTTTATTGACATCTTGGTGAAGAAGTCCCTGTATTTACAATAATGATAGAATTATTAAAGGTTTTACTTTAATTAATTGTGGCTGATATCAAAGCACCTGCTCTGCAAGATACTTATTACTGTCAATCCCTATTGCACTGAACCCTAGGATACCAAACACATGCAATAACTGTTCCAGTAATTATCAAAAAGGCATTTAGCCTAATGTGAATCTCCGATTGCTAAATGTATCAGTGAGCCAGCAAAAAAGGAATGGGAAATGAAATGCGGAAAATGACCAGTTTTGTGGGGAATTGCTGCTTCCCGAAAGAGATATAAAATCATCCCAAGGAGTAAGAACTCAGGGCCAGCTTTTGAATGGATTTTTATTTTTTTTCCCCACTAGTTCAATGAGATGTAGAGCAAAGACATATCTTTCCAAATAAACTAGCAGAGATTCCTCAAGAGAGAGTTTTCAGGTACTGTACACCTCATCTCAGCTAGGACTAATGGTCCGGAACTCAGCTTCCCTCTCCGAGTAACTCTCTCCACTGATCTAGTCTCTCTGGAATTAATTTTTTTATGGTCAGATTAGAAAAATCAAAATAAGTCAGAGCTGAGTGTTTAATGGTATAATTGCTGTAATATAAAGGAGAGTATTTCAGCTTTTTCATTTCCCTAAACAACTCACTGAAACGCAATTTTAATGGCAAATATGCTAGAAGCATTCTGTCCTTTGTGTAAAACCAGAATTCTAGCCTCCTAATGTAGAGTCTTAGTCCATCTGAAGCAGCTCTGAGCCCTTTTCTGAAAGGATTCCCTCTTTGAATTTGCAATCTCTTTTAGAGATGGACTGGTTGTTACACAGCTGGCACTGTTATTGCGCAGTCCCATTTTAGTAATCTGTAATAGCCATCTGTGCACTCTCAAAACCCTACCAGATAAAAACCAAGCATTTCTACAGTCCAAAGGTGTATACTTATGCTTTGAGGTGGATCTAAGATGAGGATTTAATGGGAACATAAAATTATGCTATTAGGAGAATATTGGGTTTAGAGAAACTGCTTCCATGTATTACAAAAAGGATCCAGATCTTCACATTAACTTTTTAAAGTATTTTTTGACCAACCTAATTTTATTATAAATATGTTGAAAAACAGTATAGCAAATACATACACTAGAGTAGTTTTCTAAGGCTATTTAAAGAAGGTTTTATAATTTCGTATAGTCTAAAATTTAGACAGTTCAAAGGACATTTAATTGTAGCTTCAAAAAAATGCAGTTTTAGAAGAAAAAGGAAAGTTTTATTCTTTTATAAGTCTTTTATAAACCTGTTTCTAAATGAAAAATGATGACATATAATTGATAAGTATTTGCCCCAAGCAATTTAGTTTCCTTTCATTCAGGCATACAAAATGATTAACCATTGAAAATAGACTGCACTTGTTATCTGAGACTTTCTTTTAATAAATTTTAACCATCATTCTATTTTCTAAAATAGAATTAGTTTTAGTTTAAAACAAAATCATTAAAAAAATCACATTTTCCCCAACCTGTCAAACTTTGGGTATTTTGCCCATAGGTGAAGGTACACACAACAAATTACTCTATTCTTTTGTTTTGTTTGTTGGAACATGTTGCTAAAATGTTATAAAACAGAGTTAGAGATGCTTACTGCCTGTCACAAGGTATATATATGAGATAGAGGACTGTAGGTCGATATCAGTACTCGTATTCTTTCAGATACCGAAAGACGGTGGAATTCCCATTGCGGATTTCACTTAAATAATTACTGAGCCCCAATTCTACCTAAATTCTGAATTTACCTTGAGACCAAAATGTGCTTTTGTTGCTCAGATCAAGGGGTGCATCTAAACCTACGTTCCCACTGAAAGTAGTCAAAGCGATTAAAAGGGTTTTTGGAATGTTTTTCTACGATGGATGATGGTAACAAGCTTTGTGCCACCAGCTTCCTTCAGGGGAATACAATAAAAGCAAAAGGGAATTATCCTTGCCCCTTTCCTGCATTTTTCTACCTCTCTGACTCAGGCTGTCCCAGTACAATAGCGGTTTCTGCAGGGTGAGAACAGGATAATGGGAAATATATGGTGTCTCAGTTCCTTCTACCCTTGCTCACAAAGGAAGAGGTTTTTTCCTTTCCTGGTAGAATAGATGTGTTATCTACCTTCTGAAGCCTCTGGCATCAGTGAGGTCTCTTCTTCATTTTCAAATAGCAAATGTTGAAAAGGTCGCTCTACATTTTATGCAAAGTAAACAACCCAGTTTAATTGTATCTGGGTGGTGGCTTATTTCTAAGTAACGGTTGGATTCCAGAAATTCAGTAGTTCAGAAAATAAAAGATGATTGTTATATCTGGGTAACGTATTGGTGAATCCTTTTTACTAAACTTGACATGATATTTTTTTTCTGTTCACTGTCTTTTCACATTGTAGTGAACTCAGGGAAGTTATTTTTTGTTGCTGCTGCGCATCATGTATCACTGTATATCATGTATGTATGTTTTCTCCTATGGCTAGATTATACACCCAAACATATATCCATCACAGAAGGGACAGCAAGATTTTTAATATTCGTATCTACTTCTGTTTTCAGAAGTAAAACAAAGATCAGTTCTTAAAATTCTCTTATTTTGTAGCTTGACCGTAAAACTGGAAAAAAAAAAAAAAAAAAAAGGGCAGCTAAAGATGTTATCACAAGCAGAAGGTACTGAGCCATTTTCTGAGTGTAGAGAATGTAATTCTCAGGAGACTATTTAGAATTGTCTTTTTTTTTTCTGGCAGTAAAGGAATGAGAATGAGTCACGGAATAGTGCTGAGAGAGATGTGATTATATGGTCTACACCATGCTACTACAGGAGAATAAAGGATGTTTTCTCACATTAACATACAACTTTATATAAAGTTGCTGATTTATGTTATAAAACAGATCTTACTTTCATAACAGAGTAGAAATCCCATATAGCCATAAACAGTATTGGAAGGTCAGATTAGGGCAATTCTCAAAGGTCTCTGAAGAGTCTGATTGCTGATGGAGATTCTGAACCTGCCATTAATCGTGTCACAATCTCAAATAATGTGAAGTTGTAAAAGCCTTTCTTCTAATCATAGTAATAATGTTAAAGAGATACTAACTTTCTGTGCAGTAATACAAATTATTGTTTAATTGATTGTTTAATCAGTCATTATGAAATGTCATTTATTTCAATCCCTCTAAAAAGTCATCATATTTAAGAATTGCAGCAGGGTTTGAATGATATTCAGAGACCAAATAGAAATTTCTATTTAACCATGAAATATTTGTTGCAACTGCTGTCATACTGTTTCAGTACCACTGTTTAAAAACTACCTTGCCTGTACTGGTTTGCTTGATTATATGTATGTATTTGCAAAGTTTGTTGCTACTAAGCAGTTGTCAACAGGTGAACATAAAATAGAAATATTGTAAACCACAAATTTCTCAGGTAATTCTGATTTTAAGATCTATTGTTGAAAAGATAAAATATAGAAAGTGAAATTTAACTAGCTGAAAATTAATTGACCATTTAGTAGAGACATACATCTTCATTTAGATTTCTGTTTCAGAAGATTTGTGGTCCATAGCTTAAGTAAGAAGAAAGAAAAAATAAATCACACTATTTTCAGAACATTTTGGTTTTACTGTTCGGAGAATTATCAGCCTTATTTATAGGTAGTAATCAATTTGATTTATTAAATGATTCTACAAATAAAGTTTTACAGTGTGATGAAATCATAGAGCTTAACACTAAGGTGACCTTCATCTGAAATGTGCATATGAAAATGCTCAGTTCATATAAAGATAGCCATTATTATTGTTTCGCTGCTTGAAAAAATAATTTCCATTTATGAAACAAATATTGCTGGTCTGCTCAAATAATTTATCCAATAGTGTATCGTCCAGCTTTAGTTGGTAGCAGAACTGAGAATCTGAGCCATGCAACCATAGTCATATGGCTTCAATGATTTGATGACAAAATATTGAAAAAGCTGAGAAAAATAATTCCCTCTCACTGAGATTATCCTACTGAGGCTTCCATCTAATACAATTGCTTTTATGTTAATGTATTTAGCCATTTCATCTAATTTTGTGCTGGTCATTTTGTGTCTTGAAGATATTTATGTGACTTTTTTATATTGCCACAGAACAACAAAATTTATGATCATCATTAACATTCTGAATTCCGTTGTAATTCACTTTTCGTATTTCATTACTTCAGAATACTGGTTTGTGAGGGAGAATGAAATAAGAAGTCATGAGACAGAATTTTCTTGTGGATCTAGAGGGTAAATCATTAGGCCTGGAGATATGACTGGAGTTTGAATATTGTTATGCAAAAAAAATGAGTGACAAAAAAAGAAAAGAAAAAAAAAAGGTGAGAAGTAGCACCATGAATCAATAAACAGCAAGAAACATGTACAGGGGAGAAAGATAACATCCTCAAATATTTCCTCTTGAGCAGTACTGCTCTGAGTATCCCGTATCTATTCCTGTGCTCAGAACAGTACTATCTGTCATTATCGGAAAACTCTGCGACTTTACTTTCCCTGAGGCAAATTACACAGGCTGGTAAAGCTGTATATTCCGTTTTTTGTGCTTTATGATTTGGAAATTCAAAGATCAGAGTTGCTACTATCAGTTACACTGGCAAAAAGTAAGAATTACTTCATTGGCTTTAGAGAAATTATGATGTAAAAGGGAATGCTTTGACAAAGCCTGTGTTTTCCCCCTTTGGAAAATGCTGATTGATTTAGCCTAGAAGTAGTAATGAGTTATTTTTATAGTGCCTGTTATTTCAAACCGGCCTTGTAATGTGGGGAAATGCTGAACACTTTTTGAAAAGCACTTATTTTCTTTTTTTGATGGAGGCCATGAGGAGAGTTCATAACCGTAATAGTTTTGTCCACGTTAGTGAATGAATCAAAACAATTTTTCTTGCTTAAGTTTGATTTTAAGACCTCTATTCTTTTAGTACCGTATTTCCACTTAGGAATGGATATTCCTATTCATGTGCTTCTGACCATCATTTTTTTCAGGTTGTATATACTTTTGCTCTTTGGGCTAGTTTTCTTACAGTGTAGTCGTGACTTTTGAATTCCATCAAATTGCTTAAGAGAAGATGTAGTCACTTAAGTAACTTATATCAATTATGCCATAGGGACATGCAATTTGATACTGAATTAACTTGACTTTCCATATAAAAAGAATCTTCTTTTAGAATTTAATGTGAAGATGCCAGCAATCTTTGCAAAATTACAAGAAATACCCAGCAATGCACAAACAAAAAAAACCTCAAAAATTTTGAAGAGACTGAAATCTCTCTTCAGTCGTTCTCAGAGCAAATTCCTAAGCATCTCCTAGTCAGCGTGTTGCATAGCTTTGGTATACACATAAGATCATATGGAAGCTTGCAAACTGCATGTAGAGTAAACATCTACATTCAGTGTCCAGCAGAAATTGAATCCCGGTGTTCTGCTTCTGGGGAGGAGGTTGATTCTCTGAAATGATTGAAATTTAGCGTATGATTGAAGTTCAGCACGGAATTATCAGCAATGAGCCTTGTTCCCATTTTCCAGGTTTCCACTGTTCTCATTCTTTCTTCCTCTGTAAGTACAGATGAATTTAGAATATAGTTCACAGATGGCTTTCTAGCAAAATCCTCCTTTGGGAATAAGACAAACAAGAACTGGCTTGTGCAGGGTACAAGCTACAGTAATGAGAGGAAGCAGCTATTCGAGTAGTTCAGGCTAGCGAAGATCTCTTCATCAATTTAATATTAACATAGATCTGCTTACAAATGCAGTAAGAACTTGCCAGTATTTGGGCTTAACCTGAGGTGCAAATGATAGCAAGATCACTTCATTCAATACTAAAATGCAGTGGTTATTTAATAGTGTATCAAAGTAGAGCAAGATTGAATAGGGAATAATGAATCATGCTACAGTCAACGCTTTTAAAAACTATCTAATTAATAAAGAGCATTATTAAGAAAGAAAATTAAGAAAGTCAAAATCACTTCACCTCTTAATCTAATGAAATTCTTTGATTTATATATAGAGAAAACACTTCAAGAAATAGAATAGATTTGCATTTGCTCATACTATTGCGTAAGAGAAGGCCCCAGTCAACACACACAGTAGAAAGTAGAGCACTGATTAATAAAAATAGAGTAAAGCAACAATAAACTGTAAAGAAGAAGAAAGAAATGGCAAAATACTTGTGTACTAGAAGTATTTTCTTTGTGGACCTAGACACTGAAGTAATTACAGAGAAGGAAAATTCTATTAAGCAAAGAATTGTCTTGTGCGCTCTGATATTGCAGAAACGTGAATATTTTATAGTTTTGGCATGCCCATAATTTAAGCCCCTCATTCTCTTCTCGTAATCTTGTTAAGCCTTATGTGCTCATCTTCTGCTTTTAATTCATTCTATTTGGGTTATTGCATAATGGCAACAAATAGATAACAAATAATGTGAAATTGGGTCCATTATATTTTATTCCCATTTTGCATATTTAGGGCCTTCTAGTGTCTGACTCTTTGCCAGCAGTAAATTTGCTGCTCTTGTTTTAATTAATTTAATTTTTCATGCTTTTATGAAAGTAATTAAACAAGGATTTTGTGCATTCACTATAGGATTTACTTTAACTTTCAAAACTTCTGTCTGGGTTAGAGCTGTCATATCTCACCACTTGTAGGTAATTATCATCTGTGCTGAGTTGTTTAGGCTTAGATTCAATGTGCTGCACCTTAACTTTCTTGTTATGAAACAAATTTGAGGAAGAAGTGCTGTTAGTAACCTCTTTTATTGTTGTTTGGTTTATTTTACTTGGGGCTGACCTTTACTAATTCGAATAGGAGTCTACCTACTAGCAAAAGATTTTAAAAGTAATACCAATAATGATAAGCTGATGAGTATTCTGCTTGCAGCATCTGTCCTAACATCTCCAAATTATACTTCTCCTTTATAGTTACCTTGGTTATCTCAAGACTGTTGAGTCAAGAGTGCTGACATAGTCTTAGATATCCCAGAAGTAGACTATGTTCTACTGATCAATGGAAAATGCTACGTGCAGAGGTATGTCTTAAATCTAGTTCCTACAGAAGACTGTAGAAAATCTCCTACAGAGATTTAGCACCTACAGAAGACTGTAGGAAGCAGTGTATATCCAGTCATGCCTACAGTGTGGCCCATGAAAGGTGGATGTCGATCTACCTTTTTTCAGAAACTGGGATCGAAGCAGGCATAAGTAGGAGAAAGAAACTGAAGAAGGAGATCATGGCTTTCTTTTAAAAATGGGTAATTGTTAGCCACATTTTCTTTTATTTGGAAACCTAGATTTTAGAGTACATACTGAAATAGTGCGAGGCAGAGAACCATTTCCCTGTCTTGTGTGAAGTAACTTGAACTCAAGTTTCTTAGGCCAAAGCAGAAAGAATACTAAGGTTATTGGGGCTCAAAGAGAAGAGCACAATTGCAAATATGACTGGCTATCCTGGTGGTTAGACAGAAGGAGATCAAATCAACACACATTGCAGCTGTATTAATTGAAGAGAAGGAGAAATATGGGGAATGTGAACTTGGAAAACTCTCTGTGCACAAACTCATTGGAAGAAGGTGAAAGCTTATGGGATTAGTAGAGTTAGCTTAAAACAAACAAACAAAAAAAGATTGGCAGATACTGTGTAGGTTATGTGAATTGATAATAGATTATTTCTGCAACATCTTGGCCCATGGAATCTAACTACCATAGAAAAGTTGGAATTAGAATTCTCATGCAGCTATCAGGAAGCTGAAAAAGAGAATCTGGACAATGCAGCTCAGGTACAGCGCCCAAGTCTTTTGAGGACTTTTGTACCTTACATTAGACAAGATTAGGGAAAGGTGGAAACATGACAATTGATGAGGAATTGAAATACCTATTACCTCAAATTTGGACAGTTTAGTCAGTCTACAACTCCAGTGCACGGCAGCTTGTCCTGCAGGTTCTGTGCCAGCTGTATTGTATACTGAGGCAGAAGGTTTCATAGCTGTTTCAACGACCAAGCACAGCTTTACTACCTTTGGAAACCAAGGTGAAAAAGGACACATTCAGAGTTTTGATGCATGTTGGGTCTCTCATACAACCTTGCTGGGCTGTGTTTCTAAATCATTTAGTTTAGACATAGATTTAAAATGATCTAGAAGGGAGGTCAACATTTTCTTTATACATCAACAGATAACCATTATTTAGTCTTAAGGCTCTAGTTTAGTTTCAGCAGTTTTTAACAAACACAGGAATAACTTGCTCTAAAATTCATTAGCCTTTAATTTAAATCAGTGAAAATAAACATGTGTTTACATTATAACACACATTAAAGAACTTTGGAGAAACAGTCCCAAAATTTTGGAAGTCTATCACGCATCTTCAATTTGTCATTAAAATATGTATTTAAAAATGAAAAAAATCTAGCAGACTGCATCATCTTAAAAAAGAACAACTTTCAGGTTAGATATTTCAACCAAATTAGGATTTAAATGTTTTATGTTTTTGCAATGTTTAAGAACCCTATAAAAAAAAAATCTGATAGAATATTAAGACTTTGAAGCAGTCAAGCTTGAGATTTTAAATGGATAATCAGAAGAGTTTGGAACAAAAGCAGTTCACTCCATTCTCAAGAGAAATAGCACTTAATATAGAACCTTTATTTGCTGTTGGCATTACACTAAAATACTTCAAGTGTGATTGTGATCTGTGGAGGCAATGGATGGGCTTTAGGTTTTTGTAGTTAATCCTCCTATGAGGATAACAGGATACCCTGCAAATCAGTGGAGAGTCACATAGATTCACAGACTAGTAAGTACCCTGTCTTTCAAAATAAAATACATTAAAAATATAACTCATAGAGATCACTATTTCTCTAAATATACACCTAGATTTCTAATTATATTTTACTTCTCTCTGGACTATTGAATTACAGAATTCTTTTTCAATCAAATAACTTCTTGCTATCAGAGAAATCACCTTTTACGTGGTATACGTATAGTGCACAAGCTTGGTTGTCACATCCATCTTTTTGCAACGTTTTGCTAAAATAGTAGTAAATATTTGTGATTCTGCTAGCGGAAATAACAAAAGGAATAGAACAAATAAGATGCAATTTTTTCTTCTTGATTTAATTAAATGCTGCTGTGATCTTCCAGTCATGCTTCTGCAGTAGTTTTGCTGTACAGACTGTTTCTGGGTTTATTTGCTTTCAAATTCTAGCTCTGTTGTTATGTTCTTTGCCTTGTGAGCACCTGCAAAGACCTGCAGTTATGAAACTGTATTTGTTATTCATACTGTTTTCTGGGGCAAGTGGGAGACAAGAAGGACCACAGGTCACCATAACCCTTCCAGGTCAAGCAGTTTGGATTCTGTAATCCCTCAGAGCTATCATCCTTCCTGCTTTCTCAACAGCTAACAGCGTATCATAAAATGTCAGTGGTTTTGGTGTCAAGAAATAAGTAAAAACAAATCCAGAAAATAAATTTCCTTCCTGTTTAATCTGAACAAATGTTTTGAATATTGTTCTGTTTCTGCAGGAGTTGCTTTAATTTATTTTCCAGTTGACCTTAACAACAGTCCCTTAGGATGTGTGGGCAGATCCTTGCTGACTAGAATCTAATACTGCCAGTGTTCAACAAGAACATGATGCAGAGAGGCTACTGCCAGGTTGTATTTTGCCATCCCTTTTTATTATACATCTGTTTGTGAGTGACAGAATCTGGTTCCACATAGTTAGTGACTGTTCACAAAGCCCACAAATGACTAGGAGAAGAAGCGTCAAGAAAAAAAAAGCAAACTGCAATAATTCTGGAAAGATCAAGCATTAGACAGACATCTCAGGGAAGAATAAATTGAAAGGTAAATTCCTTCCTGCTGTATCTTCTTTGTATTTTCATATTGATGTATTTTTTATTATTGTCAAGGACAGAGGGGTTCAACATAGAAAATAAGATTGCAACATGGAACTCTAAGCGTGTTCGTATCTGAGAGTTTTGTGAACATGCCAGTCTTCTAGCAAGGTGCCTTTTTTTCTGTATGCCTCTTTTAGGCACATGCTAACTGTGGCGCCCATGTTAAAGCAGAAGTCTATTACTTGTGAAACACCAGCTGTTGATATTTGGCAATTGCATGGGGAAATTTAGATCATTTGTAAAATATCTCTAGCAGGTTACAGCAACAGTTAGGGGCGCAAGGGCACTTCTGAACAAAAATACAAACATCTTATTTATAATGGCAGCTAACAGAGATCTAGTTTCTTTTACCTTCAATGGTAAATGCTACTTTAATCAAGCAGAGCAGTAAATTACCTTCTGGCATTTTGCATCCTAGACAGCTGTAATGCTCAGAGCCACAACGATGGCAGTTAGGAAAGAAAATACATTAGTAGTGTGGTAAACTGCAGGGGGAAAAAAAAAGTCCTCTTAGTCCAAATCATTTATCCAAAAAAGATTTCATCAGGCTAATGTCAAACAGTGTTCAAAGGAAATGCACTACTTCTTCCCCGAAAAAAAAAGTGGCTGAATTTTCTTCTGTTTCTGGTGTATTTTCTATATTTGCTATGTACTCCATTATAACCAGTGTTAAAGTACATTTATTTACATTATTTATAGAATAAGTTAGAAAAGTAATTTCTCCTGCCATAAAGAGCTGTACGTTCTTGAAGGTAATTAGTATAAAAAGTAGTTAAATTATGTGAAATTTAAAAAAAATACCTTTAGGGAAAAAAATACTTCCTATACAGTTGCATTAACTGCTAAATCTATGATACTATGAGTTTGTTCATATTCTTTAAGGAGGGAATTTTTGCTTTGAGTTGGTGGGGCTATATTATATAAATAGTGGGTTTGCATTCCTAGATTTTCCTCTCAATTTGCTGTTGGAAAAAATAGAGAATTAGAGACACCGCTTCACACTAGTCTCTAATGGTAAACCAGTAATGATTTCAGTACTGTGAATTGACTTCAGTTTCCAACTGATAGAGGATATGGCAAGAAGGGGTATGATTGCGTAGATATCTTTGATAATTACCATATTGAAAAGGGCAATTATTGGGCCAGATTCAAAAAAGCCTTTTTACGTTTGCCTTTCCTCCTGGTTCAGTGAAATTGCACACTGTTGCTTTTTGGTGGTTTATGTCTCTCTGTTTCCATAAATTAGTTCATGCAATCTGTCCCTGTGACCTCAGGAACAATTCTCCTTCTGTTTTTGTGAGGCAACTGAGTGCTGATGCTGAGACTGAAAAACTTGCTAGAGCTGATAATTGATAATTTCCCTGTAAGTAAACATAAGCTGTGGATAACATTGAGTTGGATGGGTATTTTTTTTATATCACAACAACACACACCACTATGCAGTGGGAGGAAAGGAAACTTGTCAACTGCTCATGGATTAGAAGGAAAGAAGTTGTGGGTTTGTTTTTTTTTTTCTGCTTATAAGACTAGCAAATTCATATGGATTTCTAGCACTGAGTGTGAGATGGAGACTGATGTGTTCATGTTGGTTCCTTCTGTAGCTCTGATCCCCTAACATCAAACCAAAACTTTTAGACCACACATGTATGGCCGAAGGGGTGATGATTATGATTACAAATATTGTATGTACAGATAGAAAGGCAGAAAAAAAGATGATGTAAAGAACAAAGATGGAATGGACTTCTTGAGGCACGTGGCTCCATCCCCTTCCCCACTCTCAGGTTTCCACGTAATACATTTATGTTCCTAAACATTTATTCCTTCCTTATCACAGTTAGTAAAATGCTTTTCAATGCACTGTGACAAACCTGAGATCTACAGAAAGAAACAAAATAATAAACTATAATTTTTCACAAGATTTAAGTAGGAGAGATCAGACTCTCAAACAGCAATTCAGCATCCTGCAAACATTACCTTTGAGGTCAAAAAGATAGCTAGGGAAGGCGTTTAAACCCAAGCTTTCCTTTTTACTCCATGATCACTTATATTCTGTCATGTTTTCTCTCAATTGTAAAGAGCATAAGTGCTCCCTACCCATTTTAAATTCCTTTTTAAAAGTTCTGTCTGTGGAGACCTGGAAAGCACCCTTCATTTCTACTGCATTATTACAAGAAAAATTTATATCAGTGTTACCATAGACCATTATGCCCTGTAACTGAAATAATTCTTCTCTCATCTTAATATTTACTCCTGCCTCTACAATATTTGCAGACTTCCTCAGCTTCCCTTTCCAGTTTCATTTCTGTAGACCAAACAATCCAGGTTCTTTTAATCTGTTTTTCAATTAAAGAAAAAGTTCCCCAGTCATCTAATCATTGTATTAGTCCTGCTATGCAACCCGTTCCAATTTGAATTCACATTTCTTAAATAAAAAGGGACCAGAATTATATGCAGTATTCTGAGTTTTTTCCAATTCGGAAACAGATTCTGAGCTAAAGTTAATTAACCTTTAGCTTTAAAACAATAAGGTTCTTTGTCCTTCTTGTATTTGTTAAGTTATAACATTACCTTTAATTCCTTTCCTGACATTTCATGTCATGGGAGGAATCACAAAAGCATTTGTTTCACAGTCATCCTTTGGTTTTTGTTTTGTTTTGCTTTTTTTCTTCTCATTAATAATTCTAAAAATAAAAAAAACAACTGGTGTTAACTTTGGTAAAAGATGTCATTGCAGCGCTATCACCATCAGAGAGTATGTTATAGTGATAAAAATAAACGCGCTATGAGCATAAATATGTTATTTGCATTGTCTACAGTTAAATATTACAAGTAACTGGAAATAAAGGTCAAGGTTTCCTATATCTATAAAATGTCATAACTGATACATATAAACATAGCTGAGAATATGTTACTGTAATAAAGTATATCTATTAATTAAATGTTATCCAAATAAAGAAATATTGTATTAGTGGAACACTTATTTTTTAAAAAAAAATCTATAAAGCTGGTATATAAAGTGTTTTCTGCTGATCTGATACTGCTTGTGGATTTAAGTATGTTGCCTGTGGCCATCCTGCAGTTTTAGAGGAAAATACCTAGGGATTATAAAACTGACTGTAAGATGCTGTGCCTTGATTGAGCAAGACTGAACAAGCAAGAATGGAACAGGAAAGGGCAGAAATTTGATCACAGTAGGTTGAGTTTATATTATACTTATTATTTTTCCTGCCAATTTAAGAGGTAACAGGAGAAGAAAAGCCAATCTTAAAGGCAATATAATGGAAGCATAAGGTAACAATCTATTCATACACATTTCTGAAAGAAAAAGTAACACAAACACAATGCAGTTACTACAACTGTTAGAGAAAATGACATAGTGTATATGGAAGATAAGATGCAAACTCCAGGTTTAGGTTTTGATCATGTTTCCTTTGGGATCAACAGTTCATTTGATGATACAGATACAAGTGGAAATGAGAGGGAGATATAAAATATTTTCAGCTATGAAGTATTTGCTAGTTATGATGTCAGATTTCTTATTGGTCCTGACATGAATGCTATTAAAGATATTGCTAACACTTTCCTTTTATTCTGCTTTCAAGTACTGAACTTGTCTGTTTGAGCATTTCATTTGATCATTGTTGTTTGATGCCCTTGGTCCTAGATTATCCGGCTATATTAATTAACAGGAAAAAGTCCGATCTTTATTTTTCAGAAAAGTACACCTCTGGATATGCAGAGAGAGAGATACCGGGGGATGGAAGGGGAGAATATTTAATTTTCCATAGAGGGTGACTAAAAGACCGTATAGGTTATAGTGCTGTTTTGAGCAACACATAAGTGTTACTCAACTAATTCATAGGCTTTGTGTTGACCTATTGTGCTGAGGTGAATTTTACTCAGACAGTGGAGCTCTTCTGTAAAAAGAATCAAGAGCAGCAGCATAGTTTAATATTAAGGAACCAAATTCAAATGTGATACAATGAGTGGAACTTTGCTTCCCCAATGGAATTCCGGTGGCTAAAATACCAGGTTTGAATTCAGTCCAAAGCATTTGAACTGCAGGCTTTCTGGTGTCACATCCTTCACGCAATTTCCTGGTATTGTGGCACTTCATCTTCAGTCAGTTGTGTAAAAAATAAAATAAAATAAAAAAAATCCAGGAGTGCTAATTAGCTGAAGGTAATGGCAACAGAATGTGTCACTAATCATTGAAATATAGTCTGAAAATTTCAAAAAATATTTAATAAATCATCACACTTCGTTAAATCAAATCAGTCACTATAATAAACCAATGACAGTGCAGTGCACTGATGTAGAGAAAATACGGAGCACAAAATATCACCAGTGATTAACTACCTATCATTGTACTGCAGATCATAACTCACCTTCCTGAGAAAGCAGTTATGATAGAACATAATCTAATAAAGTCTTTCAGCAGGTGCCGTTATAATAAGGAAGACTGCCTCGATGGAGCCTATGTATCCAGTGAAACTTCTATCCCTTCTAGAGGCAACAGCTTCTTACTTTGACTGCAGCACTTTAAATGAAGTTTCCCTTCATTTCTGGGGACTATGCCTGTTCAAACCCAAAATACGCACGGAGCTTGTAGCAGCAGTAGGATTTGTTCTGTGCTTCTTTTACAAATATTAAGATACTTTGGCTTCTAACATCATGCTTTTTCCCCCTAGTTTGATAAATAACTCTTCTTCAGTATTTCTAATTATCAGAATCAAATGCTAGCCACGCTTCATTCACCATTTGTTTCACCTGTTTGTTATGCTGTTATTTGCTTTTTTCATGTACATCATAAAAAAGTAATTTTGAGAAATGGATTCATTAATAATTGTAATCATAATGCTGTAACTTTAATTTCTTCAGAATGGAATGAATGGCTGCTATATTACTTTTTAATTTACAAGCTGGAAATCTAGGGAGCACAAGGAGGTAAAATGTTTTTTATAGCTCAAAAATGGGCTCTGGATGTTTATGAATACAATAGTAATGGTAAGGAAAGGATTAATAAATCAGGTGAGGCACAATATAATTAACTTTACATTTAATCTGAGGATGGTAAAAGTGTATGCAACATGTCTAAGGATGTAGACTTGTAAGCTGTTACCACTGTGGCAGCATAGATTTTGTCAACAGCACAGCAAAACTGGGTGTCGTACGCATTCATTAATAGCAGGACAGAACAAAAGTGGCTAATGTGCAGTGCTGGTTTTTGTGCCATCTGTGACACAGTTGGTGACACCCAGCACTCTGCCTCGTATGCAACAGGAAGGTAGAGTAGGTCACATTTGCAGTAGGAGATCAAAGGGAGCGCATGAAATTCACTTCTCCTCTCCTCCTGGCATCTTAAGGCCAACAAGGTAAGTCTGTGGTTTGTTTGGCCCTTTCCATTTTACCCTTATTTCACATCTAGGGATTGACTATAGGAAAGAGCTGTCAGTTATAAAGTTGGGAGTTTTATCAGCTCTGAACAACCCACATTGGTTGAATTCAGTGCGCTGATTCATTTAAAAACAAAATGCAGATCAGGCAGCGCTCACCAGCTGTCTGTGGAAATATTTTCATAAGATCTAAATAAGGGTTGTAGCATTTTTGAATCTTGTACAGAGACGGCCAGTGGCATTGCAGCAATGGGCAACTTGCAGCTGTGGTGTTCCTTCTCAACGGACAGCTCCACAGTTCCTGGAGGAACGAGGTGTAAACCAACAGTGCTGTGATGCTGCCGGGCATTACCAGTCACTACGAGCAGAGCGCTCACCTTGTATGTGACTGCCAGACACTGTCATGGCTTGGGCTCACCCAGTATTCACCATTTTACAACCCAGCACAGAAAATGTTGGAGTATAGGTAAGCAAGTGGCTGGTTTATAAGAGCAATGGGAGAGGCTGCTAAACATTGAACCCTCCAGCTAAGAGAATAGTTTAGGTGTGAGAATTAACGTGGTATGTCTTGGGTTATTTTAATGTATAAAGAACTGCAATGACAATGTTCAGTCTATTCTGGGCCTTGCTGACACTTGAAGTTGCTGACTCTTCTTCACTGGACTTATACTGTTTTGTTTAATTTTGTTTTGTGTGTGATAATTATCCTAAGTAGTGATTAGTCTGAGTGGTTACTTTGGCAGCTTTGATTAGGTGCCACCTACTATGATATTTATGTGCAATTTTGTGGTTTGGCGTAGAGAGCGTTTTCGCATCCAGTAATGACTGAAATTAATTTCTGTTACTTTTGCAGGAATTAAATTTCTGTAAATATTCATAGAAATCTGCCCATGACATAATTTCTCAACATGAGAAATGTTTCCCCTCACCTTTGTACACTCTTCCTATATTTATCATCACTCTTTCTGTAATAATCATCCATCCAGACTTTCAAAAGCATATGCTTTTTTGTCCTAGAGTTCAGTTGAAGAGAAGGCATGGCGAGTGTGAGGTATTTTGCTAGCCTCAACAACCTAAAAATTGTCACTCTTCCACCCTGACGGCACTGATTTACTGATTAATGGGCCATCATCTTGCCTTTGTATAAACCAATTGCTCTCG
>NW_009661371.1:4896574-4911928 GCF_000708025.1 Charadrius vociferus
ACTGTACAAGTTTTCACCACTCAAAACTCTGTGAGAGCCACTGAATCGTGTTAGGGCAGCAGCTCCTGATGAGGTCCTGAGGCAGGTGACCTATTGCTCCCAATAAGGACAATTTGGTAGCTTGGGACTGTACAAATCAGTATCCTCCACTGGACTGATCTGTACCTCACTAAAATACTGTGTTCGCACTCCTTTCAGCTTTGACTTCTGTTACGGGAGCCCCACTGAGCAGCCAGGTTAAAAGTATTCACACAAACCTTATGCCCTCTTTGTATTGCCACTGAAACTCAAAGGAGATCTTAAGTAGCGCATAGTTAATCAATTGACTTAGATCAATTGTCTACATGGCTGGTGTCTGGGATGGAGAATTTGCAAACATCTTGGAAACTGTGATGGAGAAATCCAATTCTATTTGCTACTGAAGGACTCCTTACATCAGCGTGGAAACCTGATGTTCTGGAGGTTTCATACCCTTTCCAGACCTTTCAGTTAGACCTGTAGTGTTCCTGCTGCTTTGGCTCCTGAGAGTACATTTATTGTACATGCAAACCATTCAGTCATCACCTAAGTGTCCACAGAGTATGGTTGTTCTGTAGAGCTTTTTTTCGGTAGAATATTTTTCTCTTCTTTCCCTTGACTTTGCTATGCAGACAGCTTCCGATTGCACTTGTGCACCTTGCCCATCAATTCAAGTGCAGCTGCCTTGGGTGTAAATTCCTCTTCTGGTATTTTGCCTTCCTAAAACGTAGAAGGTGTGGAGAATATAAAATGCTGCCTTCTACTTCTTTTTCAGCACTGACTGCATCCAGTTTGCCATTTTAATTCTTCTTATTTTTATCCCAAAGTATCATATTTTATGATTCATCTTGACAAATTCAATAGTACTCTTGGCCCATATCCAAACCCATCTTTTCTTAAGGCTGGAGTTAAAAATGATCACGTGTCTTGCTGCTTCCCTGCCCCTGAAGTTTGTATTTCACTCCTGCCAACAGCGTGTTTCTTTATATGTCCACATCTCACAATTTGACATATCGCTTGTAAGGTCTTCAAGATATTATATGTCAACAAGTAAATCAATTGAAGAGAAGTTTCATTAACTGAATAGGAACAGATGTGTGCATAGGGTAACTTATTCCTCATTAAAGGAGAACATGTGTGACCTTTGCAGCACTTAAGCCTCAAATATCTGGTAGGTAGGTGGTGTGGAAAGTTATATTTCTGTGAGGCTCCTGTCGGAGCTGTTTGGGGTTAGCTCTTATGCAAGGGTTTATGTTACATATATCAATCAGCTAATGCTCAGTAGATCTTTTTTGTACAGCACAATGTGTGAGGGGACTGAGGCAAAAGAAGGGTTAAGTGTGGTAGAACTAATAGGGAGGAATAAACAGCTGCAGCACTGTTCTGGCAGAGAATGAAGTTGTGTGAAGCTACTCCCTAGATAAGAAGGTGCTGCTCATAGGGAAGAGAGATTCCCTTCTCGTTGAGAACGTGATCTTTTAGAGTACCCGATAGTGTAAACAAGTAAAGTAGAAAATTACTGGCCTTGGTAGAAAAGTATATAAAGAACACGCTTGCTTAAAAAAGCTGATTTCAATCCTGCAATGTGTGACAGATTCTAACAGAACTTAGTTGATTTAAATAATAGATTTTTTTTTTATAAGTACGTGTTTTTCCATGTTTAGCTTTTGAAATTGTTTTGCCTGGTTGGGAGGTGAAGATTTGCAGAACTCCACTGCTAGGACTATGCCCCAATTTATCTTACACTTGTGGTTCTAAATAGGGGCTTGGTTAAAAAGCATTAACCAGCAAGATTGCTTTTCTGAACTAGTCTTCAGTGACTATTTGACTTTTGATTACTGACCTACAGCAATCTACATGCCTACAAGTGACCGCAGGCCCCGGTAAAACTGCAGAAGAGCACAATCCCGTTCTCTGTGGACATTTTCTCATTGCATGTGTTTGATGTAACTGTCAGTGGTATCATGTTTTGCAGTGGCAAAAGCATGAGGCGCTCACGCTGGGCACTAACAATCTTCGTAAGTTTTAGGAGATCTGGTTTTCTCAACAGCTCTACCCTTCTAATTTCCTCTGTTTTCAAGAATAGTCAGCCAGCACAGACCTTGAGGATTAACCACAGATATAACAACTCTGGGCTATTTAGATAGCAATATAGGTGTTTGATCTTTCCTTTCTCGTTTTCTGGAGAAGGCCAGTGAAAAAGTTGCACCACTTATATAAACCTATTTAGAAGACTTTGAAAGCAGATAGCTTTTCTTCTGTGTGGTAGTGTATCCTTATTTTCTGCCTTAAATCACCTTCTTTGGGCTTACTTATCAAAGGGTCTGTCAGCTTCAGTTCTCTTGGCTTCTTTCTTGCCCCATGTTAGCCTCATGTTCAATAATTAGATCTTGCAATTTTCATCCAGATTTGAAAGAGAACAATTTTGGAAGGAAAAAGTCAAAAGGGAAACACACAACCTGTCAGAGGATTTAATGCCATTTCCAAAAGGTTCTGATTTTTAAAAAGCTCTCTAGCATTCAAGATGCTTTTTTTCCGGCATGTTAATAAGGCCACCAAGTACAGAGCTGGTAATAATAAGAAAAAATAAATCCAACCTTTGTCTACTACATTGTAGAATTCCTTTAATAGTTACAAACCCCTATTTTTTTTCTCTTGAGTTTAAGAACTTACAGGAACTTATCTCTAGTTAATTTGAAACTTTCTGATACAAATCTATTTTAAAACCTCTGATACAGATTTGAGACAGTTCTATTATATGTGTCTACCTTTTGAGTTCTGAATTTTGCCTTTTAAGTGTGCATGACTCAGTTCTGGCCTCAAGTGTGATAAAGAATGTTAGGAAAAAAATCTCTAATCTGAACCCAGTCTAGGTTTGACTTAGACTAAGCGTCTCATTTTTCACTCAGTAGCCATAGATTTCACTCTAACACTTCTTACAATGTCCCACTTGAGTATATCCCAGAGAATATTTTTCCTAATTCTTCCCAAATCTTACACTAACTCTGGAAATTACCTGTCTATGGAGGACTTTATTTTTGACTCCCAGTAGATCCACAGAAAATTGCTAGGGTTAGTTCTGACAAGGACCAATACTTTTCCTGTCAGTTGCAGAACTATATTTATTTATTTGCTGGGAAAAAAAAAAGTGATCCATCTCACTCTGTACTTACTGTGAACAAGAGGTGATAGAATATAACAAGCATTCTCCATAAAACTTTTAGTTCAGTTGCTATATGTTAGATAAAAAGGGGATATGTACTGCAGATTTTTGGTCAGGAAAAAACATTGTATTTAAACAGCAGCTTTTCTAGTTGTAGCTCCAAAATTAAACCCATTTAGAGTGCATTTATTCTAAATAGAAAATATCTTGTAGATGCAATTGTTCTGTTGCATGAAATCACATCCAAATTATTGTTTTTCTGGGCATAAAGTACTTTATATAACTGCGGTTGTGTAATGAAGTGAAGATTAGTATACTGCACATGAGACTTCTACTGTAATTGTAAAGAAAAATTACTTTCCTTGCATTCAGCCTAATATTTTCTAAACGATTCATTTGCATTTATGAAGTCAAGCCCAAAATGTGGAGGTTTTTGCTTTTAGGAAAATGTGAACCTAAAACTGAAACAAGGAAATTAATTAAGGTGTGCTGTATTGAGGTTTATATCTGGACAGTGCAGAATCAAAAGTGCCAGGAAAATTAAGATCTTTCTTTAACTGGAAGTACCACAATTCTAAATTGAAAAGATAGAAAGCAGGAGGTTGAAGAAAGATTTCAGTGCTGGCATTTTCTAGGTAGGATGAATGTATGGCATAGTTCAGAAATCCATACTAGGGGGATAATCTTCTGAATGTTAGATTAGTTATAATTATTTAGCATGTTCTATTTAGCAGAAAAATCTTTTAAGCTGGGATCGAGCTGTTTCTCTTACAGAATATGTGTTCACTGATGAGTTAATCCTAGGGAACAAAATTGATAGTCTTCTTATCCATTTTATATCAGTTCACCCATCATTAAGTTGCACAATTCACCTGTCAGTCACAAGTAAATTCCATATGGGTGTTGCTTGCTAATTACTCTAATTTACTTTTTAAATGAGGAGATGAGAGAATAGGCAAGACACTGAAGATAACAACTTTGAAATAAACCCCTCATCATACACAGTCATGTATTGAAGTTTAACATCTGAATATCAATTTAAACATGGATTGAAAACTGAGGTTACATTAGGAACAGTCCAAGTGAAATAACATTAAACTGATGTATGTTGGAGAACACAAATAATCCCAAGGAAAAGAAAGGGCAGGAGAGCAGTTGGAATAGGAAAAACATAGAATATGGGAGGAAAGGTGCAGTTGTGGTTAATCTACTAAAACTGCTTAGCATCGGTCTAATTCCACTCTCTAAGAAGTCAGTGGGAATTTTAGGTGAAGTGGATCAAGAGCCCAACTCGGACAGACCTATACTACACCTTGAAATAGTTTGAACTCTCAGTGAAAGGCTGCTTAGATTTTATGTATAGTTTTTTTTTTTTTGTTTAAGTTTTGCTCTATTCTTTAGAAGAGTGTCAAGGCTGTGGGAAAGCAGCAAGAAAAGTACTTGTAACAAAACTGATAAGGTGAATAGGTTAGTTTAATATCGTAATTGGAAAATATGTACAAATCTTGAAGGACAATAGCAGAGGTAGGTTGTTATAGTGTAATATTGATCCTAAGGCTTATACAGAAAAGTTGAATAATATTCTAATGCTGAGTGTCTTGTGTTATATGTTATGAAAGGCAGGAGCAGGACCAACTATTATAATCTTATAAATAATGCATAACTGTTCCTCTTCTATTCTGTGCTCTGTCCTCCTGCTCTAATTGGGTCTAAAAATTCACCAAGAGAGGTGAAGCCCTGAGCAGACAGCTCCTTTGGAGCCGCCTTTGCATAAGCTTCTAAGTGCCTGTGCGACCTGGCACAACAGAGTCAAAGGGTGTCTGCTGGGCCCTGGTCCCACTAAGTAAAGAAGATGAGTGGATTGCAATAGCTTCTCCATGGTGGAACAATCCCACCAGAAGATGGGATGAATAGAAATGAGTAGTGAGCTTCTGCTGCTGAATCTCAGTACGTTTCTTTCTGATATGTATTACCTCCTTGGAAATATGTGTCTTCTGGTTTTGGCTAGTGAGAAAGTTGACAAACTCCTCCTTTTTCTGACCTCTTCTGCAGCTGTTCTCGTGTCTTCAGAAATAGTTCAGGGACACAGATGTATTTGTCTTCACCTCCTATGACGCGATGATAGAGTAAGTATTGCCCTCCTTTTTTTCAACACCAATTGAAGCATGATGTAGAAGCTCTGGTAATTTGGTAATCTGTTCTTGGAAGCCCTGTCTCTAAATCATATATGCTGTCTGTATTCAGGCTGCAGTTTCCTTTCAGTATTTCTTATAATATATAAGATAATTGCAATGGATATATCTAATTGAGACAGAATAACTGCCGAACTGCTGAAAGGGAACTGAAAAGGCATGTCCGGATCTTTTGTGGTCTTGTTTATTACCACCACAATAAGAAGCTTTTTTCAATATAATTGCTGGTAACGTTTAAAGATTTTTGTTAATGTCAAGCTAAACTGCAATTATGACTTTCTCAGTAACAGAGAAAAACCTATGTGATTTTAACATTCTGTGAAATGTACATGTAAAATTTTGATGTTGTATCCATCAGCATAAAGGCTCTGCTTCTGGATGAGAAGAGTGACTCTTGAGTTCACGTAAAGGCAAAACTAAACCAAACCAAAACAAAAAAGCTTTGGTTTATTTGATGGAAATTTGATGTCTTTTAAATTACAGTTAGTGTTTGGATGAAAATCATAACTAACTCCTTGCATATAAAAAATACAGAAATTCATAAGGAGTACAGAGAGTTCACAGGGCTTAGTCAGAGCAATCCTCCTGTTCTCTGTCTTGCCAAACGGGACATGTCTATCAGAGTACTAATTTGATTAGGTATATGTGAAGGTCCTGAGTCCCAGTCCTTCACCTGATCCTGGATCTTCAGTGCTCACTGTCAGACCATGAGTCCACAGTTGACAGCAACCTTATGACAACCCTAAAATACGGTACAGACACATAAGTCAGGTCTTTGCTCCTGTGCTGTACATACAAAGAGTGTTTGCTTCTGGAATTGTTCTGAAGACAAAGAAAATAATGTGAGTGCTGCTACAGAGAACTGGGCTCAACCACAAAAGTGCATCTATAATGGCTTTTCCATTGGCGAAATGCATTTGGGGCTGTATTTTTTCAGCTGCACAATCAAACAGGCTGGTTCCTGAACAAAAAATGTGATCAAAGAGGCTGGTTTCCTCCTAGTAAAACCAGAAAGAAAAATCAAGTGGTAGGTGGGGGTTTTTTGTAGATTTTTTTTTTTTTTTAAAAAAACGTACTCATTTGAGTCCCTTCTGAATCTATGGCTCAGCAGTGAGTAAGGGGCTTCATATTACAGAGGTGATTACGTCTTTCACATGAATGACAAAACCAAAAGAATGTCAGTATGGTTCTGCAAGAATAGAGTTGTTATCACTCTATTCAAATTCCAGTTTGGGTAATTACTTCTTCTTTACCTGACTTCACCTGCAGTTCCAAATGTATGCAATCTTCAGTTGGTATTATAAACTATTGTGTAAAATCACTATAGCCCCGGCAGTTTACCCCAGAACGAACTGCAGTTCCTGTGTGTCTGAAAAGGTTCTTGTATGGTATACATTCAATTTGTAAAGACCTTTGAGATCCTTGTGAAGTGATATGTGTATATGAATACATAACATCACTTTCCTAGGTTAGATAAAATGGGGAGAGTGTTTTCTAGCTAAAACCAAATCAAGTGGTGTAAAATTAGCCAAAACTTTGAGAGGAAGGAACAGATCAATATATTACTCTTCAGATCTTTTTTCTCTTCATTCACCGTTCTGTCAATCTCTTGATCAGCACCTATTGCGTAGATGGAAGTAGGAGACGGAAGGGAGAGAAAAAGGTTGGGTGAACAGAGAAATTCAGTTGTAGTTAATCCTCAGCTGAAAAAGAATTAACGCCGATGGAGTCAGATTGTACCACAGAGGAGGAGCAGTGGGCCCAAGTTCCTTCCGTTACATGAAACATCCCTCCTTTGTATCTTCTTGCCTCTCAAGACAGGAATGCTGCTATTACTGCTGTATTTTTTCTCCTGATGTTATACTGGGGGTTAATACATAAAGGGGATCCCAGAAAAGCTAGAGTATTTACTCCATTAGCGTTAAGACAGGGAAAGAAAGGGGAAAAAGGTTAGACATATTGTGGACTGCTGATAGAAGGTATCACTTTGACTTTATTATATACACCAGTGCTTCTAAAAGATTGTTTAATTCCAAGATACATCTAGAGTCTAATTAAGAAACAGGATTCTTAGGCAATGCAAAATTACTTTCTTTTTTTTTCTTTTTTCTAGTTCAGTTATCAGCTGGGATGCTTCATTTGACTTATTTTTCAGTCTTGAAAAAAGGTATTTTTAATGGAATCTCAATTTTTTTTCTACAGGTAAAATTTAGCACCAAGAGAAATGCACAACTTGGGTCTGCAGAGATAAATTTTTGCTATATAATTGCCAGGTGCTTTTACAGTCCTCTTTTTCATAGGCTTCTATGATTTGAATATATTCCTTATACAGCTGAATACTTTATTTTGAATTTCTGTATTTCTGTGATGTTTACTGTTCTTACACCCCACCCCACCCTTTTTTCTTTTTTTTTGTGTGATGTCTCTCCAGAATTTTCTTCTGATGCAGCATGTCTGACTGTCACAGGTGACTTGAAACAGTTGCCAACGTGCCCTTGAACATTGAAAACTATTATGTAAGTACTGCTGGTAAGTACTAATGATAATTAGCGCTCTCAGCACAAAAACCTATATGACTAAGCAATTGCACAGATTTCAGATATTTGTGTGTTTGAAATCTTTAAGCCAAGGATCCAAAATAGGATACTGAGACTCAGTTCCATTATCCACTGCATAAAAAGAAGTTGGAGATAATCATTACTGGAAACTTGATCCAGCTGAGATGCTGAAGCTAATTTCTTTTTTCTTCTTTGTGTCTGAAGCACATATTCCTTCATTAATATGGAACTTGTCAATACTTTATGGATTTATTTTTTTTTAATCTTTTTCCTCTTTCTTAAAAGAGTGTAGTCAGACACTCCTTTCTGCTGTCCCCATTAAGAACAACAGCAATATTGCCACTGACTTAAAACCCCCAAAATCTCACATTTTATGTACCTTAAAGTTACAATTGAGATGATTTTGGATGACAAGTATCTTATATCTGACAGATTTAATTCAACCTGTATTCCCTCAAACTAAGCAAAAGAAAATATAAAGATCAGATTTGGTGATAGAGTAAAAGACATCTCAACTGTAAAATCAGTAATTCTTAAGAATTAATAGATTCAAATGGCATATTTAATGTTCTGTGAAATGTATGTCACCTTTATAGACATGCATTAAAGAGGTGCTGTCATGTATTTCAAACTTGCTGGAAAAGCAGAGGTTTTCTTTTTATATTTTGCGACCTAGAGAATAAAAAAAAAAGTAGCATCTAGAGGTTTTAGTGCTCCAACTTGTCAGTAAGTATTATAGGTAATTATTACTTGTCTCACTGCCAGTAAATGCCAATTTCAAAGCTAGATTATGAATTTGCAAAAGATTATACAATTTATGTAATGATTATAACATGTCTCATTTTTCAGAGCTTTTAATATGTGTTACCAACTTGTCTCTTTCTAGATTTGGTCCACAGATTTGAATCAATTTTATTTTCATAAGGTTTTTTCCTACATAATTATAAAATTTTAGAAATATCTGCTTCTATATGCCTGTCCTGTTGTCTTTAAGTTTACATAAATTATGTCAATATAATTGACAATATAATTCGGGTTAGAGCATCTGTAGGCATCAGGTACTGAACAAAGATGTTTCCATTATTTTTCCTGTGTAAGATTTCCCTATTTAATCATATATTTGTTTGTTTTCATCTCTCTGGATCATTATGACTGTATGCTATGATTTCTAAAATGGCAATTTTACAGGTGCCAAAAGCAAAGGTGGTCTCATGGCTAAAGACCAATAAGATAGTGAGTACTGAGCCAATAAGCATAGCACAATGCTCCATGTCCACTATAATTTAATTGCCTATTTAGGTCATTTTCCTCTGGTTGTGATTAGCACAAGCAATAAAGTGACTGTCTCTAATACTTGATATATGCCTATACTTTCATTTTATAGACAACTTCAAAAATATTTCCCCTCTGAACTGAATTTTACAGGTATTACTAAAATTTCTTTCTCATTGAATTAGTTTTGTCTAGCCATTGATCACCAAACTATCTCCAGTTTCCTTTACGATATGATCATTGTACCAGATTGAGAATGATTGACCCCCAAATCTATGTAGTCTTTTCAATATCGGTAATACACCATGGTCAAAAAATAAGGTATGTATCTGAAATGGTGAATAAACCCAGTGCTATAAAGAAGTGAATGTTTATCACAAGTGCAATCGAATTGGGACCAAATGTAATCACTGAAGAATATTTATTTTAAAATGCTGTGAAGTTACCTTGTAGAAATGTCCTAGAGAATTTGAGACCAATGGCACCTTTCCCAGTGAGTTGTTTCAAATTTTGTATAAAATTTTCTTGTTAATTGTATATATTCTACAGCATACTCTATGGAAAAAAAACATAATTCTCTAGACAATCTGTTTGGCTTTTAGGATACTGCCTGTAGGACTCCTGAACTTCTGCAAAACTTACTTAACTCCTAATGAATCCAAGTGGCTTTCATAAAGGAAGTGAGCTTTCGTATAAAAAATACACACTAGAGAGCAAGGTGTATAATTTATACTATTACTGTATGGTAAGCATATGAAGCTAAGACAAAATATAATTACTTCATATTCAGTTGAAAAGACGATTTGAAAGATCACATTAGCAGACAAGGCTTGGAGTGATACACTTACAAAAGAACTTCCTGTAAAAACCTCTCACTGTTTTAAATTGAATTCCTCAGGACTCCAAATCTGCACTGCTTTGCCATCAAATTTGGTGACATCTAGTATTTCCTTCTCCTAAGAACACTCGGAGGGGCGGGGGCAGGGAAAGTCCTCTTACATGTAGAGAATGAGAGACCTAGTCATCCTTTTGTCTTTATAGGTTTTTATAACTATAGAGTAAGGTACAGGGAGTTTCTTATATTACTTGGTGGTTATTGATAGCAGAATGGAAATGTGAATACTTCTTCTTGTGCTGCATATTTACTCCTTGAAAAGGTGGAGATGATGCATATGAGACTGAACACTGACAAATGAATTGCAGCACTGGTGTCTTCAGCAAGCAGGATGATCAACTTGGCTGTAAAGGTGCCTGAATCAGCGACTTGAGTCATTGCCGTTTGTGAGGCAAACAATGAAATATCAGATGTTCCTTTTTATATCCTGGCTAGATAAGCATGACTTTCTTTTTTTTTTTTTTTTAATATTACAAGAAAGTGCATCATGCAATGTCATTAATCAATTTATTGAAGTCCACATTAAAAGCAGTTTGATGTTTGGGCTTCCCCGTATTTCAGAACAGTGACTGGTAACAAGGCACTTGCTTTGAATTTCCCAAACAATTTCATTCTTCATGCCCAACTGATACTCGTTTGTTCTTGTGCCACATTACCCATGATATGAAATAACATTTCTCTCTTTTTGACACATTGCCTCTTGATATATCTGCAGAGAGCAATCATATCAAACCTTGGACTTGACTTTTGGTAGGCTAAAAGCCTAGTTCTTCTCTCCCATAGTACCTGTATCTCTGTCAGATCTATAGCTCTTCTCTGTACCTGTAGCAGGAACGATCAGAAGCGTTTGTGAAATTTGAAAGCCCTTTGAGCCTTCTGTGGTGGCAGAAAGGATTATTTCTCTCTGCAGATGCTGAGAATCCCTTGCCCAGCTTCCTCAGAGGCATCTTGTTCCCTTTGAACGCGGTGCGGGGGTGTGTGGGTGCTGAGCAGTGCAGGCATACCAGCGTAGTCCAACGGCAAAGGAAATCTCATCCTCTCTTGGGTTACCTGCGGTGTAATAACAGGCAAGTTTGAATGTTCCTAATCTGGCTCAAGTGCATAATAAAAGGCTTTAGCTTAAAAAGCCACAATGCTGAGTATTCTGACTTAAAATCCTGATAGTATAGGAGCATTCTGAGCCCTACCGATTCCTGTGTATCTGAATTGCTGAGGTATCATCTGCAGGAGAATGGATGCTTTAGGGTGGAAGTACAACAGAAGTGGCTGTAATTAATTTCCAAGTTCCTCATTCTTGTGCTGGGTGTACTTCTTTTACAGTTGCAGAAAGGTATCAGCTGCCTAGATTCAGGTTATACTTTGGATGGTGCATTTAAGGGCTAATGTGGGTGAAAAATAAGGTCTCAGGAAGGTCTGCCAATGGAGACTGCTGCCCAGTAACAGAAATACTATTCAACAAATAAAAACAAAACACACGGGAAAAAAAGGGGGCTGCTGAAAAAAAATCCTTTAGGAATGAGAGGTACTGATATTTAGAAAGATATATTTGAAATACTTTTCAACACAATTTGAACAAAACATAGAGCAATTATGCACGTTATGCCACTCTGTGTGATGTGTATGCTACATCCATTGAGACACTGTGGTCTCGTCACTAAAGTGAAAATTTTGTCACTGATTAGAGCGAGATTGAGATTTTTACAGTAGTCCAATCTGGACTCATTTACAGCTACTGTGAGACAGCAGATGCTCTTATCCTTTCACTACTCTGTAACTCTCATCTGTGAGTATGGCAAAATTAAATCCAAAGAGCATTTTGAAACTCAGATGCTTAAGCAAAGATTATGCATATGGGTATTCCAGACAAATTCAGTGAATATAATGCAGAATTGTTACTGCATGTATATAAAAACACTTAAAAATATAAGTAAAGAAATACATCTGAATACGATTTCCCAGGTTTAATTTTCTAAAGACTAGCAGAGATCATGCATAAAATTTTCAAAATTAAACCCTTTAAAATATTTAATTGTGAAAAATAACATTTAATAATACATTAACAATACAGTAACATTTTGTAAATGTTATTTGAATTTTTTTAAATTTGTGAATTAACAGGGAAAAAGTGAGAAAACACCTCTCTCTTTCTGATCCCATATCAAGTCTGGGACACTGCTTTGCTTCCTTAAAAAATAAAATTAAAAGAGGCCGTTAGATGGTCTCTATTTGTGTTTTTAAAATCAAAGCTTTATAATATTCTATTAAAGAAAAAAAAGCAGGAACCACTTTACTAACCATTCAGAAATGCAGCATGATATAAAGTCAGAGCTGTACCTGCTTAAATGTTAATGTAAGAAAGATTGTAGTTATATGCCAACAGAGCTGCACAGGAAGAATGTTTCACTTTAGCTAGTTTCAAATAGAATCTATAAAGCGTAAATTTCCATGACGATGTTCTTTCAGCCATTCTTTTTTTTTTTAAAAAAAAAAAAAAAAAGAAAATCAAAGGCTTCATTTTAGAAGATGTTGCAGGATATATAAACATTTCACTCTGTTGTTATTTCTTCCTGTTATTTAAGAAATGAACTGTAATTCAGGAATCATGAGCTCTAATTGGAGCACATGGTCACCGCAATACAGTACATAGTGTCGATACGTTTTTGCATGCCGCAGTCCATTTGACTATGTGATTCTTTGCAGGGCAGGCTTAGAACCTTCTAATTCTCCAAAGAAAATCAAGCTGGTATATGTTTTTAAGTGACTGAAGAAAAGTAAAAATAGTTTGCAAAATGTTGGGGAATTTGGTGTATTTAGGCTTATTTTATGTCTTTTTGTGGTAGCAAAACCAATTTGGACACCTGTAAGTAAAATAAACTTGTTGAGGAAAAAAGATCGATGAAGAATGTATGTTTTAATGACAAAAGAAATAAAGGGTTATAATGGACGTATGAAAAATGCTTTAGTAATGTACCAGCAAATGGAAAAATAAGACTTTAAATTTACATTTAATTAAAATGAATCAGTGTATAAAAGCACACTGTTTTGAAGAGTACAAAAATAGTGTTTTCAACAGACTGGTTACCCTTGTTTATCACAACCATACTGTAATATCAGCAAATGATTGTGAATTCATGACACTTTATTCTCCTATTCTTCATATTTATTGGGATATAACTTTTGGAAGCGAGGCCATAAATGTTTCCTTTACCTACTAAAAGACATCTCTTTGTTTTTTATTCAATAGCTATACTGCTATTAAAAGAATGAAATGCCTAATATATGCAATATATAGATGATCATGTGCAATAAAGTATGCACCATGAATTATAATTTGCCTAATCATGCAGTAAGCTGCTTTTTAGGATAAAGTTTGCATCAAAGTAGAGCTGAGGTAAAGACAGAATATATGACATGCGGTTGAACTGCATGAAGTGCAAAAAAAAAAAATCGTACCTGAAAGTGTAAGAATAAAGCCATATAAAAAACATTGCTTAATAAAAAAATTAAACATGTCATATAAACAATAGCATTCAGTTTACCTGGAAATTTAATCAGCAGGATTACTTGAAAGATACCATTGTTGCTATTGATCTCTTTCTGTCAAAAAATGTAATGTCATTCTTATTTTTAGATCATTTTAATCTCCTTTGTCTTAGGAATTGCCATATTGGACTACACCAGAGGTCTATCTAGTCCAGTGTTTTCATTTTGACCTTAGGAAGATTATTGTTTACTGTACCTGTAGCTACATTTAAAAAAAAAAAAAAAAAAGGAATGTGAGAAATTCCTGGCATGGTTAATCTAGAACAATTTACAATGTTTTTTTTCTTTCTGTTCCTCTCGATCTTAAAGTGACTTCTGTTGAATACAAAGCTTTTACCCTTAGTCCTGAAGTTTTATACATATTCCAAAATAAAGGTTATTGATCCTTGTAAGAATTCAGGATGTTCTTCAGATACGTATGTTCTTTTTGGATCTCTGATATTTTGGCCTCAGCAGCTTCCAGGAACAATGACTTTTATTCTGCTATGTGGAAAAATATATGATTAATTTACTGCCTTCTAACTGAATTTTTTTCTGCCCACTTATTACAAGAAATGAAGATCAGAAGCTCTGAACCATTTCCAGACTATCAGTGCATTTATTTTTATTGTGATTGGTATACATGATAAGAAACAGTAACCTTTTTCTATCACCTTTTTAAGTAAAACTATTCCAACATTTTTCAGCATTTTTTCCATCCCTCTGATCATTTTTCTGAATCGTTCTCTGAGATTTGAACTCCCTTTTCTGAACCTCTGCCAGTTCTTTAACACTTTTTTGAAACACGGTGATCTGTGCTGCACATACTATTCTGGAGGAGGTGGTATTTTAGATGGATATATGGCCATTTCTTGACTGTAATGGCACATTCAGCAACTGATGTTTTTTATTCCCTCCTTTTCTCTTTCTTCATTGTCAGTTACTTTGGAAGGCACAGTGTAACTTGCTCCAGACCCTGTATTTGAGTACCGGAAAGGAGATATGATCACTCTTTTTTATTTTCTTGCTCCCTATCAGTGTTGCATCAATTACTGCTGTCTTTAAAGGTTTCTGACCCAGCTAGAAAGAATATCCTCTCCTTTGATGTGTGATTTGGTTTGGGGAGAAGTGCTGGGGTGGTGGCTGGGGTAAGGGCTTGTGCTGCTTTTCTCGGAAAGGGTGGAGCTACGCTAGGTTTTGGCAAGGACAGACACCACGGAAAGTCTGTCGTTCCAGTCATCGTGAGAAACCCTTTAGGTGCCTGTAGCTGGTTGGTGTGGCAGTCTCTAATTCACTGCCCCAGATTAAACCTATGGCTATCTTTAGGGAAAAGAAGGATTTTTCCCTTATGTCAGGCTGTTTTACTCTGTAGTGTTTTATATGATCTTGTTTCAGGGATCCTCTGGGTATTTTAACCAAAAAGTTCCATTCTATTGCAGAATCTCAAGACATAGGCAGTGTCCTTAATCACTGCAGGCTTCCTACTTTGGCATGTTTTCATTTTAAAGGCTTTTGATCTTTTACATTAAAGGCCCTATCCTGTGGTCAGATGCTGAGGCATGTTTTGTGCATCGAGGGGTGTTTTACAACTTGTGGACCGAATTCTGCACTCTCTGTATATCAGCTGTATATCTGGCTGCGTACCAGCTCTGTAACTATCTGATTAACTTGCTGGAAGTGGCCTTGATCACTGCTTTGTAGCCTGAGTTCCTAAGTGTGTGTGGAAGGGAAAGA
>NW_009661371.1:4911964-4945940 GCF_000708025.1 Charadrius vociferus
GAGAAGAGTTGGAGGGAATGTGTGCATAAGTCTGCATCCTTAAGGTTGGGTGTTTGCTGTTGTGATGACTTGACGCTGGCTGGATGCCAGGTGCCCATCAAAGCTGCTCTATCACACACACCCCTTCCACACACCTCAGCTGGACAGGGGAAGAGAAAACAAAATGAGAGGCTCGTGGGTCAAGATAAGGACAGGGAAATCACTCAGCAATTACAGTCATGGGCAAAACAGGCTCGACTCGGGGAATTGATTTAATTTACTACCAATCAAATGAGAGTGGGGTAATGAGAAATAAACACAAATCTTAAAACACCTCCCCCCCTGCCCCCTTCTTCTCAGGTTCAACTTCACTCCTGCTTTTCTATACCTCCTTCTCCCAAATGGTGAAGGGGGACAGGGAATGGCTGCTGTGGTCAGTTCACCACATGCTGTCTCTGCTGCTCCTTCCTCCTCTGTGGCAGGACTCCTCACATTCTTCCCCTGCTCCACTGTGGAGTCCCTCCCATGGGAGATGGTCCTTCATGAACTTCTCCAACATGAGTCCTTCCCAAAGGCTGCAGTTCTTCACGAACTGCTCCAGCATGGGTCCCTTCCACAGGGTGCAGTCCTTCAGGAACAGATTGCTCCAGCGTGGGTCCCCCATGGGGTCACAAGTCCTGCCAGCAAACCTGCTCCAGCGTGGGCTCCTCTCTCCACAGGTGCACAGGCCCTGCCAGGACCCCACTCCAGTGTGGGCTTCCCATGGGGTCACAGAATCCTTCGGGCATCCACCTGCTCTGGTATGGGGTCCTCCACAGGCTGCAGGTGGATATCTGCTCCATGGTGCACATCCATGGGCTGCAGGGGGACAGCCTGCCTCGCCGTGGTCTTCAGCAAGGGCTGCGGGGGAATCTCTGCTCTGGCATTTGGAGTGCCTCCTGCCCCTCCTTCTTCATTGACCTTGGTGTCTGCAGAGCTGTTTCTCTCATATATTCTCACTCCTCTCTCCAGCTCCTGCCACTGGAGGTTTTGGGGTTTTTTTTCCCCTTCTTAAAAATGTTCTCACAGATGTGCTACCACCATTGCTGATGGACTGGGCCTTGGCCAGCGGTGGGTCTGTCTTGGAGCCGGCTGGCATTGGGTCTTCTGGACATGGGGGAAGCTTCTAGCAGCTTCTTACAGAAGCGCCACCCCCGCCCCCTGTAGTCCCCCCTGCTACCAAAACCTTGCCATGTAAACCCAACACAGCTGTATTGAAGAGTGTGGCCTTAGACAACAGTGCTGACTCCAAAGGCTGTGCATGGATTTTACTTCAAGCAGTCAGAATATGGCCTGAAATTTATCCCTCCTTGTAGCTCATGCTCTATCTTACAGAATACCTTTTTCACTGTCTTGTCTACTGGCTTTAGAAACATTATATGGGGTTGGCTTCCAGATGTACTCTGTGATTTTTGTGGGTTTGAGGCAACTCTTTGTCCCTGTACTTCTTAAATTGAATTTGGGAAACTAAGTCAGAGGTATAGATTTCATTAAGGGGAACAGACAAGTACAATTAGATGTTTCAGTGCTGTGGAATTTAAATCTCTCTTAAGTATAGATCTAAGATCTGTCTCAAATACAAAGGCTTTCCATAATAATAAGTTCTTCGTGAATGGTCCTAACTAGAAAAAACATAAAAAAATACACATTTCTAGCCCTGATTTCTCTACCTCATTAAAGAACAGAAATCAGAGCAGTTATAGTCCAGACAAAATATTTAGTTCAAACTTATCCTACAAGTTTGGAGATTATCTAAAAATGAAGTGTAAAATTTGGGCTGCTATACTTTGAGAACTTAGTTACAGGTTCTTTCAAGTGATTTCTTCACCCCTTTTTAATGTTTTATGACATAGGTGACCTTGGGAAATGTAACAATAGTATTTCAAAGATGCTTTAAGAATTTTATTTGCCATCTCTTTATTTCTATAGTTTTGGACTAAGAAGCCAGTACATGCAATACACACAAAAACCAGGTAATAAAACCAGCTTCTTTTTTTTGCGTTACTGTTTTAGCTTTATTTCTTTCTGAAGTACTAAGCAGGTCATGAATTCTAAAATCTAATCTTCTGTAAGTGTTAGTAATGAGACAGTGCAGCAGAGAGGCATGGGTCTTCCCACAAGGTTTCACTTTGTTTGTGAATTAAGTCATATGTAGTGTGGAATTTGACATAAGGCATGAAATTTTTAGGTGGTGCCAGCTGGCATAACTCAATTAAAATCAATAGAAGGACACCAGTTTTCACCACCAGCTTGTGACTTGCTCCCAGGGGAAATAAAATAGTTAATATGAATGTTTCAGTCGTGAACCTTTTGCATTGAACTACTGACATGGTAAAGACAGATGCTGGTATTCAGAATCTGACACAATTTGAAATATGATATTTTGGATTTCAGAAAATCCATAGGTTTTTCCTCTATCATCCAGTTTTGCTTTGACCCCGACTCATAGTAGATCTTAGTAGAAAGTAGCTGAATAATGTGACGTTCCTTGTGCTGGAGTAAATTGTGGGCTACTGCATAGCATAAGGATGAAATCTAACTTCTTGAAGACTCAGGCAGAGAAGGGGAAAATCAAATCTTTTCCCCTTCATTCCTCATGAGACACATATTGAATTGTACTACTGAGTCCTTGTCAGCAATATGACCATTGATGGATACTGTAACTACTAAGTTCAGTAAAACCATTTAAGCTGATCATATGCATGTCACTTTCTGTCATTTTCCTGTAAGGTAGGTGTGTGATGCCATTTTCCAAACTGAATGTGGTAATAGCAACAGTGAAACCCACGTGTGAGGGTATCTGAATAGGCTTGGAAAGAAGGGGAAGCAGCTTTGGATTTTTCTAGAACCTCTTTTGGATTTTACAAATTCCTACTACAAGCTCAGGAAGCCCCCAGGCAAACAAAATCTAGAACAAGAAGCAGAAAAATAGCTGATTTATCTGAAATTAAGGGAATCACAGAGGCTGTTTATTGGCTTTCCCTGCAGGTATATGTACTTTTCCCTGTGCTTGTCTGACAGCAATGCCAAGTTTACATCAGTATGTGTGAAAGATCATCAGATTATGTCAACAGTGCATCATTATGTGTGTTAGATAAAAATACATATTGCTTATCTACTATTCCTTCATTTATTTTAGCTGTGATTTGGAGCATCACTGTTTCTTGTAAAGTACTCGTGCATGGTAGTCTCTGGAACACCATTAAATTTGCCAGGAGGACAAATTGCTAGTAATGATGAATATGTATCTGTAATTTTTCCATGGGCTTTTGCTTCCTCTGGTACAGGGGTTGTAACCAGAATAATAACTGGAAGTGCTAAATCCTAACTCTACAATGCCTATATTTGGAACTTTTAAAAGGTTGCTGTTAATACAGAGAGTCAAGTGTTTCATGTCTGTCAGTAAACTATAGTCGTTATTGTGAATAATATAGGAAGTTAACCAGCATGAGTTATTTAATGTGGAAAGAAAAAAAGCATACTACTGACACATGCTGAGTTGGTTTTTGTTATGTGAATTGCCTGTAGTTTTTTAAAGGTGTACATTTCAAATGTAAAGTGCCAGTATAGCAAAAAACATTGTCAAAATCGGAAAAGAAAGCAGATTATTGTTCACTTTTGGTGATATTTAGGCTGTTATGTAGTGGTTTTTATGACTGAATATAGGAATGCAGCTCTACGTCTGAAAGTAAGTTATCCAATATATTTTAAAATATAAATTTAATAGTCTACTTAAGAAAGACTTTTTTTCTAAGAATTATCTCTTTTGATTAGTTTTCAATTCTGAGAGCCAAAATTATCCTGTCTATCTTCCCTACAGATTTTTCATTAAAATTTTTAACTGAATTGAAAGGATTTAATTATTACAGCCATTGCTATATTGGTTACAGCTATATTGTAATGAAGTTTTATCTTAACAATCACCATATCACTTTCCATGGTAATTATAATGAGAAATACTGATTGGCCAAAGGTGAAATAATGTATAGGGATTTTGTCTTTTACTTGGCAATTTTAATGAAAAATAAAAAAAACCAACAGATGCTGCTTTAACTATCCTCTTTGATATCAAGATGAGCAGGGAAGGAAAAAAGCAAGTATGAGGCAAAGCAGAATTATCTTATCCCTTCACTGGATAACAAGAGTGATAGTCCTTTATGAATCCTGCTTAAGCAAGATGTGAAAGAGAATTTTATTTCATGGACGGCCTGGTTTCACCATTTACATTACCCTTGGATCAGTGCACAAGCAAGTTTCTCCCTTTAGAGCTTTATTAATGAAGGTATTGTTAAGCAAACAATCTCAACTGTTTTCCTTCCAGTTGAAAAAGGGAACAGTTCTGTGGGCTAAGATTTGCCCTCCAGGCAGACACCTGAAATCTCACCAAGTTACGACTGATCCATTTTAACGATAAGAGTGGGGATGCATGGATTTTAAGTTGTTTCAAAATATGCCCCATTAACTTCAATATGTGCTCAACATTGCAGCAGAATTTTATTTTTCTGCTTTTCAATATAACTGTACTTTTTCCTATGATGAGGCCTTTCTGTTAAATAGATTACTGGCACTAGAAAGCTATCAGTGTTATTTTTCCTGAATTCTTAAACTTACTGCAATCATAAGTTTGTATGATATTTCAGGCTGGAAAGGACCTCATGAAGCCTCAAGGGCAACTTCCTACTCAAAGCATCCACAGCTATGGGGTCAGACCAGGTTACTCAGGGCTTTATCCAGCCAGGTCTTGAAAACCTTATAAAAACTTATAAGAGCAGAATAAGAATGATAAGAACTTGTAAGACTTTATAAGTTCTTGATTGTGAAGAAATTATAAATCGAAAATTATTAGGTTAAGGATATTAGAAGGTACATTTTTGCTTATTCACTTTAGTACCTGTTTACAGACCTGTTGTCTTTAAATTTGTCTAATTCCTTTTTAAATCTGGTCCCTCCAAAAGCCTTCCAAGGCAACAAATTTCAGAAGGTCACGTGCTGCTGTGTACAGACATCTTTTCATTTAAATGTTTTTGACTGATCTAATAGATTCATTGAGTGCTGACTGGTTCTGTTGTGGACTTGTTCAATAAATAGTTCTGTATTCACTCACCCTTGTGATTTTAAAGACCCTCAAGCATACCCCGTCATCCTTCTCTCCAGCTGGAAGAATCCTCGCTTTATTCATCTCTCCCTGTAAAGGAATTACTCCTTCTCTGTACCTTTCTAACTCCATGACGTTTTTCTTAAGGTGTAGGACTGCCCACAGTACTCAAGATGTTTGTGTGGAAGAGGTTGCTTATCCATCCACAGATGCCTAAAGTCTGCCAGAGATAAATGTGTAAACCATAGCTTTATAATGGTAGTAATAGAACTGAAAGGAACGGTAAGGTTTTGGTGTGACAAAAGGGGAAATTAACTGTTGATCTTAATGGTGGTTGGTTGAAACTAACAGCAGAAGAGTGTGGTTTGCTAGGCACTGAGGACGACGCTATAAAATCACAGTGAGATGAATAAGGAATTACTCGACTGGGTGAGTCATGAGATACCTAGACCAGAAGCACAGTCCATGGCAAATGTTTGGCTGAAGATCTTTTTAAGATCCTGGAGGACACCTGATGGCAGCACTGACCACTGATGGGAGGAAAGATGAGCTTGCTACAGTGGTGAGACTAAGGCAGATTAGTAATTACTAGCTCTAGAACTTTGTTTTATATAATAAGGGTCAGTTATCAACCCATTCAGTTGCCAATCTGTGCAACTGATTTATCAGCACCCACTTAATCTGGATGTCTTTTTTCTTTTGGACTGGTCTTTTTAATTAAGTTTTTTCTTGTGTGTGTGACTTGTGTGACTAAGTAGTACACTTGTATCTTGTTTCTTTCTTTTCTTTTTTTTTTTGAAAATACATACTTATTTGTATGCTGAATTTGTTTTACTTGTTCTATTCCACTGCATTGTTGAGTGTGGTTGTATTGTGATCATTAATGAGTGAGTTAGTGTCCATGATGGTAAGGCATTAATATTTATGGTGCTGAGTGTTACATTAAGAGTAAGACAAAGACATCGGAAAGAAAATGAAAGGAGGAAAAGGCTTTATATAGATGTTGGTACATCTGTTGATGACCTACAGCTCCACGTTCACCGCTTATCAAGATTGGAACCATACTGGTGTATGCCCAATATCTCATCAAGCCCTTGCATTTGAATTTCCTTTCTGACACAGGAGGATGTAGGCTAGGAGGTATGGCTGGTACTTGCTTGAATGTGACATGGAGCTGACAGATGGTCTCAAGGTCTGCTAGACAAGTATTTCTCCCTGTCTTATTCACACTGTTCAACGATGAGGCAGGAAGACATTCTTCATAAGAGAAACAGGTTAGTATGTCTGATTAAATTTGCTAATTTAACTGAGCAATCAGAAACATTGTGTTTCCCCTACTTTCCCAAATCATCTGTGCAGCTTCTAAAAACACAACTAAATGACTTTTCTCCTTAAACCTACTGAGGGAGGTACTAGTCCTGGCCTTCAAGATTCATATTACTTTAGCAGATATATTCCTGTGCAGCGATAGCTTAACATAAGCTAGGGGAAATGGAAAAATATGTAAAAGAAGCTTTGAAAGTTGGAAGCCAGCCCTGACTCATGCAAGTAATATGTTTCCTCAGACTGTAGTGACTTATCTTAGCTAGAATGGGAGAATATTGGTTTTTAAGATATAAACTAAGTCATGTAACATGAAACCTTATTTCCTGTACTTGTAAAAAGTACAGCAGAGGTTTTATTGACAACTGTTCTATGAGGTTTTATTTTTAACTGCTTGCTCAGTCGTCACAAGGCCATTCACAGGAAAAGGTGGCTTTTAAATTTTTGTGATAGCTTACATTTATTTTTGCTCAATGATGGAAATAATGAATTATTTTCATGAAAGATTCAGATCAAAATATGTATTCTGTGTCAAAACAGACAGGTTTCTTGTTTAGATCTCTCTCTATTGTAGTCTTCAGAAAACATTCAGCTGCAGAAATTTTTGTTAGAAACTTTCAAAGTTGATAGAACTCTGAGAAACATGTTGCTTTGATAAAAAGAAATATGTTAGTAATCATAAAAGGAATATGAGAAAGACTTCTGGTATCAACAAGTCTCCAGTCACAGGCAACAAAAAAAAAAATCATTCTGAAAGGATTAATCACTACATGTAGGTCTTCCAGACTGACACTGGAAATTAAGGAGGTGAGTTATCCTCTCTTTCAAATTCTGCTAAGATTTTCTTCAAATTAGGTAAGACATGATTCAATGTACATTGGTGCCAATTTAACAAATGTTTAGTTACGCTATTTACTTATGAATGTTCTGTTTAGGGAAGCTGTTAGAGATGCAGTATCTCACTTTCATTTCAGTCCTGGGGGACAGGAAGCAAGTAATGCGTAATAACTATCAGCTTCATAAAGCTAATGAATTCACTTTGCTTGCAAATAATAATTGTGTATCAAATGTGAAAATATGCAGTAGCAGATTAACAATTTTAAAAGCACTGAAAAGATCCCTGAAAGAGAAATATAAGTCAGTTTTATAAACAACATTTTCAAGTGACTCTTTAATTCTACTCCTTTTAGATGAGATAGGAAATAGTAGCCTCCCTGGCTGAGACAGTTGGGTGTTATGATACATTACCAGATTACAAAAATATAGTGAGGAAACAACTCATTAATCCTCTAGATTAATCTGTGTTTGTTAGATTCCTCTCTGTTCCTGCATTTAGATTATGTGTTCATCACTATCCTAATTCTTTCTTATGTGCACTGGTTACTTTTAACATGATGGTTGAAGCAAAAAGATTAAGTAATTCTATTTTGGTAGAAGTTCAGAGAAGTGCTTAGAATTTTAACTCAGTTTCACTGTGTTTGTATTACAAAATCTTGAAATAAATTCAGAAACAGCTTCAATACATTTTGGCTTTATGCAGCTGGGGGCAAAGGTGGTTTTATGCCAACCTTCTGTTAGCCTTATTTTGGCACCATCGTAATAAATTATGTCAGTCTCTAAGTGTGTCCAAAGTACCATTATGCAGGCCAGAAGTCAGCTAGAGTGAAGTGGCACTCTGGCATGCCTCTGCCATCAAGTCTTCACTTATATTTCATTGCCACAGAAAGTGGGTGTTGTAGTGACATCTGTGCCATCATTAAGGGATCCCCTTAGCTGCTAATCCAGAGAAGTTTTATAATTCCTTTTGCACGTTCATACAGTGCAGCATATCAAGGTAAAGATCATCATGTTTTTTTCAAAACAGTGCTTAAGCACTTTAAATTGGGCAATGGATATATTATCTCTAGTCATTATCTACTCTTCTCTCAAACCATATTGTAGTTCCGCTACTGTATTGTAATACTACTTAATAATAAATACAGTATCCACAACACTTTACCAATAAATATTTTATGAGAAAAGCTTACACATGTAGCTCTTTTGCCACATAGAAGTAGACAAGATCCCCTAGTTCAACATGTTTAGTCTGGCTCCTAATCAACAAATAAACTTCCTTGTGCCCCACAATCCCAGCAAAAGTAACTGTACCCTGTAACCTCCTTGCAGCAGGAAAAAATTCCTCACTTGGAAATACACTCTAATCATATAAAGACAAGGAAATCTTTAACTGGAAATGTAAATGTAATCATAAAAATGCAAAAAATATGGGAATGATATGTAACATGTATAACTGGATAGAAATTTTCTCTTATCTAAAAAGCCAGCAATATTTTATGGAACATCTCTGCCCTGAGTTTGTCAGAAGGTTTCTCAGGCAACAGTCCTGTGATTGCATGAACTCTCGCACCAAACCTTCCCCACAGTCTCAGCAAATGACTGGCCGTAATCTTTGGGTCTTCTTAGCAGGCTTTTATTTGTGTCCAAAGTACCTTCTGCCTTCTTTTGGCTCACCAATAAAATTTGTTAAATCAGCAATTAAATAAGTTACTGATTAGCAGTGAGCCCCCTTGTGCTGTGGTTCAATTCCTTTATTCACAGTAAATTTATTAATCTGCAGTAGCACCTCATCAAACTCATTATAGAATTCAAATAAGAATACCTTTGGTCAGATCCAAAGAAATATTAGGACACCTAACCAATCATTGATTTAACTGCATAACTCAAAGTAAAAGTTAAAGCCAAAGATGTTCATGGAGACATTTCAATTAAAAAAGAAAAAAAAATAAATTTATTTGGTGTACTTCTATGATTGCTGTAATAAAAAATCGGGAATAAAATGGCTAGTAATTACTTTACCTACATTATACCTGCCATTGCTTTAGAATAAATTTCTTTTCACAATGTTCTTCATTCAACTACTTTCCCTTGTTGATTTTGGTGATATTTGGAGCGGAGAGGATGAGAAGGAAACAAAGAAAAATGGAAATCAAGAAAATGAAGACAAGGAAGACTCACATATAACGTCTGATATTGTTTTCAGATATAGCTTGGGCCTTGGCTAGACTTCAACGTAATGATTTCTCTGTAGAAATCAATATTTGAAAGTCACATTCTTTCCTACACGAAGTCCCTAATGATGGTTACCATAAATTTAGTTTTTCTGTTTGAGTTGGGCAGTGGTCCTGAGTCATTTCCCTGTCAAAGGGGACAAAATTGTCTCATTTGTGGCTACCTTTATGTTCATTTGATGCTATTAGCAATTCAGTGTAGACTGAAGCAATCCTGAAACTCTTCTATGTAATTATCCAAAATCTTGACTAACTTTATGATCGGGGACCTGAACAACTGCTACAGAGCAACTGTTCTCTCTCTTGTGAGAGCATGAGCCAAACTATACATGAAAAGTTGGGCTATGAAATTGTATTTTTCTCTCAGAGTAGCCAGAAATGTTAAATGCTCAAATTCATATAATCATTATATCTAATTTTAAATACAATAAAGCAGATGGTTCAGAACAGAACCAGCTTCTTTTGGTTGTTGACTTGCTAAAAGAAAAATGTCTATTGATACTAGTGCAGGAAAATTTTAGCTGTGAAACTTTATTCCTTTGTTTCTTTATTTCACTCTGCAATTAGGAAAGTGTTTCAAAAATTAAACAGTTGGTTTGCATGCTTTCTTGTATCCCAGCCAGCTGATGCGTACTTCAAGTCTATTATTAACAAGTTCCTGTTTTGCTAGAGTCCAGATAACATTATTTTTAGAAAAGTGAGTGCCATTAATAAATGATCCAGAAATACTGATTATAATTTTAGCATTTCTAAAGAGAGGCTGCAGTTTTTATATGTGGAAAACTACCTTTGAACTTGATGAGAAAATTAAGATAAAATGTTGTCACTTGCATTTCATCCTGAAATCTGACTGCTCTGCTAAGTCTTAATATGAAAATTTAGCATCAGCTTCAATTTTTATTTTCCTTTTTCCCAGTCTTGACGTATCTGCAGTACACATCTATCTATAGAAAGGCCCAGGTTCAGGTTCCTTGTGCTCTCAGATAGAATGTAAACTTCAGATATAGCTGAGCATTTTCCAGTAGAAGCAAAGTAATTTTAATGTCTCGGAATGGGAGATGCAATTGAAGACCAAGTATTCTTGCTCTATAATCTAATGGAAACGATCTCTTGTGTCCTGTTAAGTAGTTAAATAAAAATCCATGGCCTCATCCAAGGACTTCTGAAACCAGTAACTTTCATCAGATTTCTCCCTTGCTGTTTGATGATGACTTGTAAATGTAGAATCCTTGTTTCACATGATAAAGGCCAGTGAATTGGCGTCTTTCACTTGCTAGGAAAAGGCCTTGAAGAAGGTCATAAGTACTGCAGATTTGGTTGTTTTGTTGGCCTTTTTTTTTAGTATGTATCTATTTCTGGGAGGGAAATGGCAAAATTTGAAATTATTTAGATAATAATGATCACACTTAGGACTTAAAGTGCTTTGTGGTTTACAGTATATTACTATCACATTTTATAATTAAGGAAAAATGTGGTGGAGTGATTTACTGAAGGTTACTCTGAAAGTTAGTGATACTCTTACAAAAAGAATCCAAGCTGTGCAGGCTCTGTAGATCTCACGAAGTGAAAAGCAACTAGAGTCTAAAATAGCTTGTTACTTTTGTTTTTCATTGAGCCATATGTGTGCTATTAGAGATACTATATACAAATCTGATACCCTTCCCAGTGGAGTTTAAACTGTTCAATGGACTACACGAAGAGAAGAGGGTAAAGAAACTAAAAACAATCAGTCTATTTGATTTTGTGTCAGTTTTCCAGATAGTTATTTAGAAAGATTGGGACATATATAGACATATGAGTCTCTCTTTCTGAAGAGGACTTAATCTAGGAGAGTGCCAATATATCATAAAAAACTAAGTAGACAGTCTAATTTTACTTGCTTTCAGTTACCACTTTCTTGACAAAAGAACTAGATTCAACAGGCCAACTGAAAGCGTTGTGTCTCAGGGGAGAAAGTTGAGGCAACATGAAGAAAACAGTAAAAAAAAAAAAAAAGAAAAAAGAAATGAATGAAAGCAAGTAAATAGATAAATAAATAAGAAAGAATGAAACCAGAAAGTTTCACTGTGTGGAAGTGTGATGTGTTTTTCCTTCTCTTCAGACAGAAAGGGACAAGAGAACTCTGCCTTATTTCTGGGAACAGCAGTGAGTTTATCTTTGTGTTTGACAGCCAAATCAATACAATCCTTTTTATTACACTACATCAACATCCTCCTTGAGAAAGGAGCAGCACTCTGTTAGATCGCTCCTCAGGAAGGCAGCAATGGGAGCGAACGTGTAGTAATGCTCAGCCATGTCCTCCTTCAGACCCACAGGGTCTCTCTGCAGCTCTCACCCAGCAGCACACATGAAAAATCCTGCCTCGCCTGGAGCCTGCACGTTGACCCCTTGGTCAGTTTTCATATGCAGCCCTCGCTGCGGCCGGTCTAAAAGAGCCCTACCGGTCTTTGGCTTTTATTCAATAGTGCCTCACAGGAAAAGGGTGATGGGGAGAAAAAATGGATTAAAAGTCAGACCAGAAACTTTACTAATGCTTCTCAAAACCCATTGGTGCTGATGTACCAGATCTGTCAAATGAGGCTCAATAGCTTGCACAAACCAGGAAACTCACCTGCTCTGGATGCCAGTGCTGAACACAGCAGGGTTAGTTCATTCATTCCAAAGAGTTTTCGAACAAACTAACGCCAGGAGGAAGAATGCCATGGATTCTCATGAGGACCAAGAGCTCCTCTTGCCTCCTCCATTCCTCTGGATGGCCATCTGGTTTGCTAAGGCAAGGGAGGACAGGAGTCTTTCTTTCCAGCAGGATCAGATGATGAGCCTAAGAGATCCTTGGACAGGGGACCTAATGCCTAGAGTAAATCAGGGAGAAGCATCTACTATGAGAAAAGGAAGGGGAATAAAACATATTCTAGAGTAAAAGTATCACTTGCTCTCATACCTCATAGATGTTTATCCTCTGTTTGTTGTTCCTGAAGCCACTGCATAGTACCTAAAAGAAGATGGACAAGGTTTAGGACATGAGCAGCCATCTATTTATATGAGGCCATTTTCTTCTCCCACCCTTCCCCCTGCTGCACCAATAACTCCACCTCAGGCAGCTTTTTAATGCATTTTAGGGCTGTTTGCTTTGTTTTGCCCCTTTCAGGAGATCAGCATGTGACTGCTGCTGGCAAGTGAATCCTTTGCAAATCTTCTGCAGAGAGTGGGGTGATGAGGGCCAGGCAGTGGGTACCCAGCTGTTTTACTGGCACTAATCTGTAGGGCTGCTCCCAACTGAGCCAGCAGCAATCAGGTCGATCTCTGCCTTGCAGTGATGATTGTAGGTAGAGTAGCCAAAGAGAGTTGCTGGGGAGTTCTGGATAATGTGAATGGCAATAGTGTAGGATCTAGACCCTACATGTGCAGGAACATATATGTGGGATATTATTGCAGCTATGGCTGCCACCCATTCTCATGCTAAGAGTTTCTGATACCATATGAAATCTAATGAAATATATTCACAATATAGAGGGGATCACTCTTACCAGATATGCCAGTGCTAATGTAACACCGAAGTCTGCTTCGTGAAGAATATGTGCAGTTAATGTTATGGCCTATGTCTGCATCACAGAGATACAACGAAACAAGGCAAGCACCAAAATGTGGGTTTTCTGCAAATATTTAATGAAAATGTGGTTCTGCTGCACAGTTTTCTATATGTGTTGGCAGACCGATACAGAATCAGGTGGGGATGCTACTGAGGCTTGAAGCAACCGCAGAGAAGCAACTGCTAAGGGACTTATTTCTCAATAGCTGGTGTGGTGAGCTAAAATAGAAGTTCAGGATTTTTCGGATTAAATGTATTAGAATTATTGAGTTATTCATAATCTATGCCTTTGAAAGCTAAGAAATCATCTTACAGTTATATTAAAAGTTTTGTTACATTATACTCTAAAATGTCATGCTGTGTAATTGTGAAGGGAAAGGAACTGGAAGGAAATAACTCATAAAAGAATATTTCTAAAAAGGAATTTCTGTAGCTTACGTAAAGAAAAATATTCTGGGTATTTAGTGAGGGGGAAATGGAGGTGTGTGGGGTGTGTGTGGAAACAGACTCCTAAAATGAGAGTTAATAAATGAAGTTATACAATGGACTGACTTTTATGGCTCAGTCATAAACCTTTGAAAGGTTTATAGTGTGAGTGTTGACAATATCCCAAACATTCTGTAATGGTACCAGATTTCTGAGATTTCTTTATGTTTGCCTTTTTTTTTTTAATAGCTAAGTCTTTTGGAACGAAATAATACAGATTATAGTCAGAACTACAGATGAAGAAAGGCAGCTTTTTGCTCTAATATCGTAGGTGTCAGTACTAAAGATTATTGACTTTCAAGCAACATACTGTAAGTAACCATAACAAAAATCTTGACCTTTTGGAGTTCAGTTAAAACCTTCAAAGTGAATTACACTTTAAAAAAATACCTTGTTTAAAATAAAAGCTACTTACTTAGTTACCTGAAATAATTCTGCTGACTATTGATCTTTTTCTCACTATGTTCATATTCTTCACTCACAAGAAATTACTTCATTTCAGAAATGAAATATTTGTAAGTGCCCCATTTCTTGGAGATGAGTTTACGTGCTTTTAGTTAACCATAATAATTCCATCCATGCACCAAACTTGTAATATTACTTATAGTTGTAAATTCATAAATTTGAGTCAAGTATTACATACACAGAAACACTAATTGATTGTCATGAAACTGATCTGATCTTTTCTCCTTTGAAAAAAAAATCCTTAGTAATAAGGATTTTTAGATATAAGATCATATAAAACAGCTGGGTGGGGTTTTTTTTGCATTTCAATGTTGCATGTTTTTATCTACTGCCATTCTAATATTGGTAAGTTATTACTCTAAAAATCGCATGGTCTATTATAGATAACACAATATTTGTCAAGTTTAAACATGTCTTCATCTGCAAAGTTGAATCTTTCTTAAAATTATCACTGGGAACTATTGCAGGAGCTCCAATCAGTTGAGTAACTTCTGATTCACCCCAGCCTTAAGCCTTTCTACAGGTTATGTGGGAAGCTGTGTAGAAATAAAGAATCATTATCGTCAGCCCTTCCCATCCTTCCACAGTAATGACTGATTATATGCACTCTGGGATGAGCAAAAAACACCTGGAACTAGAATGCAGTATCCGCTGAAGTAGGTATACATTGAAAACATCGAAGAAGCTGATGGTAAAAGCACTGTACATTCTTCAAAATGACCTATTTGTATTTTTATCCAAAACTTGGTGTCATAAGATGGGGGTGGAAAAGCATATTTTATCCAATTTGGCTGTGGCTTCTTGACTGGTGTGATGACTATCTGACTCTTAGGGGACTGGAACTTCTGTTCCGACTGTTGGAGGCTGTGTTATTTCAAGGACCTGGTAGCATCAATGCCAGACTGTAAGTACTGTCAGCCTTCACAGACAAGGCTGTTAAAAGTCTGAGGTCCTACGGTTTCAGGGGCATGTGTGTGCTAGGCTGAACATAAGAAATTGTTGAAGAAGCATAAGCCTTTTTATGCTGAATATGTGATGCAAATTATTTGAGCCATATGTTCATGTGGTACAGCATCTAGAAGATAGAAAAAAGAATGTTTAATAAAAATTAAGGGATAACTTTTACTGCTGGTAAGCATTGCTGGATTAAATTGTGTTGGTCAAAAACACAGAAGGGAACAGTTTTAGAGTAGTGAAAAACAAGGTTTGGCAAGAGAATGTGTATTGTAACAACTCTTGCTATGTTTGAATGGTCCACCTCTTTGGAACTGGCTTCTCCAGAGTTACAGAAGAAGAAACCAGGGAGAATGAGTGAATGCCTTAATCTAGCATCAAAGTTTGAAGAATATATTTTTATGGTCTTTAAATATCTGTAAATGTCTGTTTGCATAAGAAGAGATATTTATATATGTCTGTATAGATATGTGCTTTCCCACTCTTTGTCTGTGAACCAGCTGTGAATGTTTATTCTTACAAGAATTTCCACATACAAGAAAAATTTTATTTATTTGTTTTCGTCAGTTGAAATGTGTTTTCCAACTGCTGTTTCCACAAATCTTATGGAAAAATATCCAGCATGGTTGCAAAGACCCTCAGGGTGGTTTCTTATTTTTCTGGGTTTGTTTTCACCAAAAACTACGTGCATTCATTTGTTCAGTCTTCGCCGAGCTCTAAAGTTAAAAAAGCTTAGTCTTGGTGTTAAACATCCAGTCTACATTCACATTTCTATTTCCAAATCAGATATGTGGTCATGAGTTTCAAATTGATATGTTATTGCAACATGCTGGCCTTGTTTAAGCCAAATTGTATTTTGGAGTGATGTGATTACCTGAGAGAAAATACAAGACATTGGTGGTTAATTAGGTGAAGGGCAGAGACAAGTAACTTTGTTTTTAGCTCCTGGAATGCCATCTTATTCTGTAGGATGTATTGAAGGTTTCCACAGGTATAGAAAATTGTCTAGGAAGAGAAATAAGCATGCCTGAAATCTTCTGCTGCTTTTAAGGACTGATCCAAGACAAGTGACACTCTCTAAAAAAGTACCCATAAATTGGAGGTGAAAACACATCCAAGTGGCTTGTGACAAAAACAGTACAGTTCAAAATGGATTCTGTGTTATATCAGTCATAACATATTTGGCCCTTGTTATCTTTATACTATTTTTATATCCTTGTAAAAGAAGACTAATCCATTGTTTCATAATACTGTGTAGAGAAGATTAATGTACTGTGTAAAGTTAGCTGGGGAAACTGTACCCCTTGAAATGGTTTTTCAAAGGCAAGTCACATCAGGTTGGCCAATCTGTCTGCATGCAGTCTTTGCTCTGCTAAGAAGCAAACCAGGTTATACTGAGGGAAGAGGCCACACCTTGTGTTATAGTTTTAATAAGTACCAAAATATAATTCACTATGTAGAACAGTTTAGTTCCTTATTGTGTCTGATGTCCTTTTTAAGGTAGCACGGTAGTGAAGGATGAGGGCTTTGTTTTCATGTTTTCAATAAAACTGGAATCTACTTCATTCGTGCAACTCAGAAGATAATTTTGTGTCACCACTGAGCTCTTTCTTCAGGCAGAACTCTCCCGTGAGTACTTTATTTCTGGTGGTGAAAGCCAGGCAAAGCTTAAATCTGTAGGATGTCAAAATGAGAAACTAGATTAAGAGATGGATGCAGATATAAGGGAGAATAAAGTCACATATTTTAAATATTCAAGACTATCACATTCGTTATGCAAAAATGTACATATAATTTGTTTCAGAACAGTAGCTAGCTATATCAAAGGATCTTTTCAAGTTAGACTCTTGTGAGGTGTTGTAAGTGCCTGGCAACACTGAAGTCTGGTTTTGACAGAGTATGGGATTTGAGGACTGCTTTTCTTTGGGATTTTTATGAGGGTAAGACCTACATTGTTCTTAGAAATAGACTTTCTGGTCAGTATCAATTCTTTTTTTATTCTATTGTACAAATGCTTTCCCTCTACATGGGTGCTTTAATTTGATCACATTAATGCTCTACTGTTCTCTCACAATAAATGGACTTAGTGGCTGTTTTACAGTGTGGTATAATTCAAACAATTATATTATGTGAACTGTGGGTGTTAGTAGAAAGCCAAGAGAAAAGAAGTGGCTCAGATTGGGCTATGAAAAGCATAACAAACTGGGACATTTATACCACTTTTAGCTAGCAAAGTAGGATTTGCTTTCAAGATTGTTATACAGGGGGAAAAAAAAGTAAAATAACACATTTAGCTTATGATTAAATGTTTTTAGCAGGTTTTAGAAAGATGAAGGCACTTTACTTACCTTGTTACTGAAAACTGGCAGACCTACTATTTTGAAACATCTTTTGGGCCATCATAGTGAAACCATGCTGCCAATATTAGACAAGTTGTCAAATTAACAGAGGCTCCTTGCTTCATTATTGTTTATTCTTTTGTATTGTAGTGATAGACTTTAAAGTGTTGGAAGTAAGCCAGCGTTAAGGTCTAATTTCCATTTAGTGGTATAATGATGTAATAAACACAATTTGATTCAGATTAAAGTTTTCTTCCCTTCCTAACTTAAAGGTTTTTAATATCTTTATGTAGCGTCAATGTTTATACAAAAACAGCTATTAGCTGCATGATTACATTAAAAAAAAAAAAAAAAAAGATAGCCAAATTCGGTCCTTGTTACTTCCAGAAGCAGCTTATCCTCAGTGCTCAGAATTTTTATGGTATCTGGGTAAGCAAAGCAAAAACATTTTTTCAACTTGGTCATGAACATTAGCCTGGATTTATCCTGTGAGCAAAACTTAAACAAATATAAATGAGAACACTTCCTTCGCTCCCTGCACCCAGCTTGATTGTTCCCCTTAACCACATTATGCCTTGTGGTGTTTGCTGCACAATAATGCTCAACACCAGGTATTATGTAGTACCCAGATAAAACCTATATTTAATAAAGAAAATGCAGAACTGATAGGAAGAGGCTTTTATCCTTTAGTCTTAAAAGCATTGGACCAAATCCTGCACCTGGCTGTATTGTGAGAGCGGCACTCGTATGATGGAGTGAACAATTGCCTATAGTAACTCGGTAATGTCTTTGAACAAGACCTGATGGGAAAGAGGGGAATTAACTGGAAGAAAGAAATAGGTCTTGATAGGGCTGAGGATCAATTAATAATTCTTTCTGTAATACTTCTCCTGAGGTTATTTTAGATTCAAGGTCTTTAAATCTGGGTTTCAAACTTTTAAGCAAGGAAGCCTTGAAAGTGTTTAAAATCTTCACACATAAAAGCATGTAAACCTGGAGTCTTTAAATTGCTAATGGCTTGTTTTATCTGGTTGTTTTCAACAGCAAATTCTAAAGCAGTAATTAAATCTGTAGGCCAAATTCAGTCCTTAGCTGAATGCAGGAACCACTTCCAAAATTAAGGCAAGTACAAGGGTTCTTCTCTGTTTCTTAAAGTGTTGTGCTATGAATTCGTGTGTGGTATTACAACAATATTCTGAGGACTGTTTTTTTTTTTAAAAAAAATCATATATTCAGTATTTATGCATATAACACCGTGCCATTTCATTAAGCTCATTGCAGGTACAGAATTAAGGTGTTTTGGTTGATTGAGGAAAAGCTGGTTGCCAATTCAACCATACTTAAACCTCCTCAGTCCACTGAAGATATGGTTTGATGATTTATCTATGAGTTGTAAGCAACCTTAAAGTGTAAATTTAAGTGTAAAAATCTCTTATTCTACTCTTCTTCAGTGAAAAACTTTGAAATACCTTGCCTTTGTCCATGAGAAGAATGGAAAATAACATTGGAACTTTCAGACAAAGTTTCCTGGAACAGAAAATTCTTCATTCTTAATTCTAGTTAAAAGACAAGAGCTTGAAGGGTTTCCAAACACCTTTGAAACTATGCTGGATTTGACATATATGTCAAGTTATTGAATATAAAAGCAGTGCAACGTGATCCGGAGTTGTGACTCAAAGGTTGTGAACTGCTATGCTGGAAAGGTGGAAGAAGCCAGAGGTAAGTACTGGCATTTGTCAAAAAAGGTGACCACGTTATATTTTCTTCATTAATGCTATCACCCTGGAGGCAGGAGAGAAAGCAAGCATGGATGGTGGTCTGTGCAAAGGACTGGCCTATGATGTGGAAGCGGTTGTTTGCTCCCAAGTTTGCTTGTGAGCAACAGGTTGGAAACAGTGCAGAGGTAAGGCATGTATATCCGACAACATTTACCCTGCTCAAAGTCATATTGAAATTAGTATTTTTTTATTAATGGATTTGTAAGAAATTTGCAACTAGTGTACTTACATTAGGTTTTATATTATTTTGCCATTACAGGCTGTATAAGTCATATTTATACAGCCAGTTCAGTAACTGTCTGAACAAATCACTACTGAGGAGAATAGGCATACAGGGAGCAGAGGAATCCTTGCTATTGTCTGTGACCACTGAAGATGGGAATGACAAGCAGCTACATGTGCTAGATTAATCACGTTGATGTGTGGACAGGTAGCACAGGGACACATTCTGGCTACATATGACTTTCCTAAATATCAGTGTGCCGTTCTCTTATTTTTTCTCTGCTATCTTTGATGAAATGTAAACAAATTATGCATTACCTACCTCTGTACCTCCAGTATAAAAGTAATACCATTTCTCTGATCCCACCTTCTACCAGAGATTGCCAGGGCTTTATTTACATATATGCATACATGGAGCAAGAGAGAGGAAGAGCACATGATTGTCACCAGGAATTGTTCTTTTAAGAAATGTTGAACACAACCTTGGCAAGTAATTCATCATATTTGCTAGACAGTTATGCCTCTGCAGACTGTGGATTGGCTCCCAAGATCAGTTCTCGTTATGTCCGACTCTGCTCCTCAAATCTTATCTCCTTCTATTTCCTGAGTCTGTGAAAGCATTGTGGCTTTCTGCTCGCTGTACACAGCTTTGTGAAAAATCAAGCAGAAATTGATATTATATGTTCTCTCTGTGGCTTTGGAGTAGCCTCCTCAGGAGTGGTTGGCCATGGGGTCTTGAGCTACATTGACAAATAAGAAATGATGATAAGCTTTTTATTCAAGATGTATCCATTTGGGAGCAGAAGCTGTAGATGATGTCCCTTATCTAATCACCGTCTTGTTTTGCAACAAGTGAGCACTGAAATATGGTAAAATTGTGAAATGTGTTCTGTGAATTTATACACTCCAGATTTCCCTGTAACCTTCATATTTAAAGGACTTCTCGCTTGCATGTGGAGTGAACTAAATATTGCTTTGAGTATTGCTTAACTTTCTGAAGTGATAGACAATAGAACTAACTGGAAAATGCAAATCTTCATTGTTAAGAAGTCTGTATTTTAGGTTGGGTTTTTTTCTTGGTTTTGTTTTTTAAATTACAAACCTGAACAAAGGTCAGCTCACACCATGTCTTCCATGAGGTTTCCATATATTGTAACAACTGATGTGGAATTTTTCAGCTTGCTGGAAATACCTCCAGTGAATGACAATGGCTTGTGCCCTAAACCGCAGGGCTACCAGTCTGCCTGAGAGCACCAAGAACCAATTAGCCCAGGAGCTGGGCATCTAAAACAAGCTGGCACTGAGGGCTTGCTTTGGTTATTTCTTGCTAAGACACTGACCAGTTGACTTGTTTGGAAATAACTGCCAAAGGGCACTCAGTCACCAGCTCCGAAATCCAGTTAATTAATACTTGTCAGAACTTTACCCTGGATGCCTAATGTCTGGTTATACTGACCTTTAAAATAACACTTGCAGCTGAGATAACTACCTAATAGCACCCTGTCTCCTGAATGCTGGCTTTCAGAAATAGGCACAGCAGGCTTCTGATAGACTTTTTCTTTTGTTCAAGACTGTCATGCTTCCTGTTCTGCTTTTATTCAAAACTTTTCATCTAGCCATAGCGCAGACACAGCTATGGCTGAGATCACTGAGGCTTTTCATGTTGCCTATGTCCTCTTGCAGACACAGTCAATACCTTCTCCAAGGACTTCCCTGTGCTTAAAATTTCATTGTCTTGCTTAACAAGATTTTTCTGGCTGAAGTGAATTTCTTCCTGGCCACAACATTTTCACCTGTTATAACACTTTATAGCTTTAATCTCATAAAACTGATTCACTAAACATACATATAAGCATATCTGCAATTTCTGGTTTGCTTTTAGTACAGATCATTCATAAGATATAGATGTGAGGTTTGGTTTTCCGAGCTGATTGTCCAAAAATTTCCTCTCTACCTTTTGCCAGACAGTGGCATCACATTGCGTAGCCAGGTAGTGGGGTAAGCAGAGGAGCAGCGGCAAGCCAGGTCCCTCAGCAGCTCACACACGAAAAAGCTGCCACAAAACTGGCTCCATCAAGGTCACCAGGCTTTCAATATCCACAACTACTTGGGCATTACAACCTCTCATGAGGCAGCTTCACTGTTTGCCTCTGTGCAGACTGCTGCTAGCTACCAGGCTCACTGGGCTGTTGCTGGAGGTCAGGGTCCATTTTGGGAGGGTTAAGTAGCCGAATGGTGTACCTCGGAGCTCTGAGATTGTGCAGGCCAGTTCTGCAGCATCCTTCTGCCACTTCTGCGAGGGGGGTGGTGGGAAACTCCGGGAGCCACAAAACAAGTTGCTGGGAACCTGGGGACTCAAGGAGCTCCCCTTTTGGGGGAGTGTTTTTTAACACGAGAAAGTTGGCAGCTGGCAGGAAGTCAGACAGCATTGCCTCAGAAATTGGAAATCAGCTGGTTCCAGCTTTGTAGAATCAGCATCTCCAGAGGAAAGCTGTTCTGTCAGAAGATTTTCGACATGATGTTGAGCAGAACAGTGAAAACAGCACACATTGCAGGAGGAGATTTTGGAAAGGTCGTTGACTAAGTACTCATTTTCCATTTTAGCATATTGAGGACTGAGAGCATATTTCAAGAGCAGAATGATGCCCAAGTGCTCAATTGCCTTTGGAAAGTTATCTTTTTTTTTCTCTGAATGTCCCAGCCTGAATGTCTGGTACTGATGCTGCATACCTAAGATAGCCCTTTAGAAAATTCCCCCCTGTGTGGTTTGTACAAGTGCTACTATATTTTAAAGACTTAAAAGTTCACTCTTTTTTTTTTTTTTCCTTGCCTGTAGTATTTTAAAATTCTTGAGTTACAATATTTTAGGAAGTTAATTTTATTTTATCCTTATTTGTATGTATGCAATAGATTAAGATCACCACCTTCAAATGCTATTTGACTTCTCCAGAGGTGTAAGTCTGATACTGTGCATCAGAAAATGTGGACTTTCTGCAAAGATACTACAGTCACCTGCCTGCACAACTAAACAAAATAGATAGAGATACAGATATTTTTAAAACACATTTTACTACTAAACAAGTAGAGTGCACTTCAAAATCCAACGAAGTTAGAAATGTTGACATTTTACAATTTCAAAAGGGACAATAATTGTTTCTTAAGCAAATGGAGACAGAAAGCAGAAAATAGGAACATGGTTTCATCTGAAAAGAAAAAAAACATGAAAGTAAGTGGTTTTGTTTGTGCTTTAATTTGCAGGTAGTCTTCCTTGTGCCTGCGCATAAATGGGGAAAAAGGAATAGAAATAAAAGCATCCAGCAAAATGTGGTTTTGCCAGCTGTATTTTACCCTACTGTATCTTGATAACATAAAGCTAAAGCTAACCAAAAATTACTAGTACTAGAAAATAAAAAGCAGAGAATAAGAGTGGCAAGAGGTCATTCATACCTCCTCTGTGTCCCCTGTGCATCCTTTGACAATAAGGAAGGCGGTGCTTTTGTATTGTGTGCCTCATCATCACGCTTTCTTGACTATTTTATCTAACCATAAGAGGAAATCAGCAATAAAAGAACTCAAAATCAAATATTCAGATGCCAAGTAATACGATTCTATTTTCCCTGCTGCATGGCAGAGTTTACACTCATCTCTGCCTCTTTCTGTACACAATTATTGATATCAAATTAATGGGATGAGACACAGAAGTGATTATCTGCCATTTTGTATTGTACATCCTGTGTTCAAAAGCAATAAATAATCTGAAGGCTTTCACAGTGACAGAAATACGTATTGAACCTTATTAAATTATACTATAGCAGAAAACATAATTTTCATTTTAATTAATTAAAATGAAAAACTTTGAAGCATGAATTTCCATTTAAATATTTAAGTAGTTATCTGAACTGTAGTTGCTGCAAATGGGATTGTGCCAGATGCTAGATAAATGCATTGCCTGGTACAGACAGCTCTTTAGGGGCACGATACAAAATCTGTTGTAGTTGCTGGGGGTCTTTTCACTGACTCTGAGTGTTTTGAGTCAAGCCTTCTGTTGCTGTGCTTTTGCTGGTTGTATTTATAAACGTATTGTACCATATAGTAAGAAGCACTTGCAGAGCACTCCCCAGGGAGGGAGCAGCAGGGTATGAGGCAGCGCTTGTAGCTGCTTGCTCTAGGTGCCAAGGTGCTGAACTCTTCCTCAATTGCTTTGCAAAAAAACTGCAAAAACCCCACTGTCGATATTTTGTTCTTTTCCTATTGCACTATGTCTGGGCTCTCTACAAATGCTCTCATCAGTTGAAAAAAAAAACCAAATAACCCAAGAGTTGTGTTTTGAGCTGTAGCATATCGTGTTTCTGGAAAAGGGAGTGCAAAGCAGCATCAAAGCTGAATAGTTAGAAGTGTTAAAGGCGTGACAGTGGGTTATTCTGAAATAGAGAGTAGAAGCATGAGGCGGATAAAGTTTACAAATTCGTTGGATAGATTAGAAAATCATCCAAGGGTAGTTCTTTATGAAATCCATCAAATAAAGTAATATTCTCTTATGCACATACTAACAGAAGTACATTTACCGATGTCTGTATAAAGTATGTTTTTGTAGCCAGTATGGTAGCACCGTTATGTGAGTGTAGTACAAAAATCATATGCCCTGAATTACATTTAGTCCTATGTATGCTGCTACAATTGTATTCCTGAAATGATTAAAAAAAAAAAGGTTGAGTTAGTAAAGAAACTGCAGTATGGTTCCATCAGAATCATACTTTCATCAGAAGGAAACAGCCACCTATGACAGAAATTGCAAAAGGGGTGAGCCTAGAATGGGCTAGTCATTAATGCAAAGAAGTGTCCATTTGGTGGAATGGTCTTTAGGGAATCACAATGCATACAGATTGTTTTTATCATAAGTATTTTCCATTTGGTTTTGTGGTCTTTTTTTTTTGTCTTTTCTGGAAGAATTGCTGCAGGAATGAGTACCTACCCTATCAGTAGTTCATTTAGTAGCTCATAGGTATTAACATTGCAAATGGCTCTACTTGATGCTTATAACAAATATTGTTTAGAAAAAATAATTTCCTTATGAAATAAATAGCAAACTTCTGCTCGGTGGACAAATGTGCAGTATGCTGGCACTGGTTTTCATCCTTGATTCTGTATAAGATGGTGAACGTTTCTGTGTTTGATGCAACAACTTGTCAGTCCTTAGCAGTAAGATCTGTCTCATCTGAAACTGAAATTCATAGATATTTTAGGATATTGGTCTTGGCATGTAAAAACACCAGTCTTGATGCTATCTTAGAAAAAAAATAATCTAAATGTTGCCCCTGTACAAGAATTCATGTGGTATCCCTCTTCAAGATTTTTCTTTGGTGTTGTGTGTGTGTGTGCATTTGTGTGTGCAGTTTTCTTGAGTGCACAGTAAGTGTGAGAAACTACAGTTTGGAAAAGATAGAAGGTCCAAGGTGAGGTCCCTAAGGAGTCATCGCCTTTTCTATGTGGAGCTCTTTTGAGTGCTCCAATAATATTTTGGTTATAAAAAAATGTTTGGCAAATATCTTTTGAATAGGTGGGTGAATAATTATGCTGTTAAGGTTTCTGAAACAGTAGTATTTTATGGTATGTATTGTAGTGTTACAACATTCACAGACCTAAGATTGATTCATATTGAGCTCAACATCTTTCTCTGTTGTAAATAACAATCTTCTGTTTTTAAACACATCTGTATAGATGTTTTTATAAGCCTGACTCTTAAAATAGGGAACAAGGAGATACAGAAATATACATCAGGAGGTGAGGAATGTATAATAATCATAGGAATATGAATTATGAATAATTTGAATTTTACTTCTGTTCTAGGGGCATTAAGATAGCTTTGTTGGTAGAAGCTGGATAGTCTAAACGGAAAACAAAATTGAAAATTATCTGAGTTGGCTGCTTACAGATTTAGTAGGTATCCGGTCATAATTAAAGACAATAAGCCACATCTAGCCAGGATGTAAGTGAAATTCTGATTGAAAGTATTCCTGAGTTCTACATGTTTATATACTAGCAGAGTTTGATCTTACATAATCCAAACCTAAGGGAAAAAAGCTTAGTGTAGGATTCTGAATCTTTTATGTTGAAATATCATTTCAAATACAGCACTTTATAAAGTTTCAGTGTGATTCTATTTATTTAAAAAAATGTTCTTAGACATTGATTTTGGTAACCTCTCTCTGAAAAGTTAAGACATGGTTTTGTTAGAGGGCAACTTTTTTTTTTTCCCCCAAAATAAATAAATAATGACTCTCATTTTCTGTTTAGAAAAATAACTTACATTATAACAGTAAGAAATCCTTTGAAAAGCTCATGGGCGCACTGTAATTTGCAGGAACAGGATCAGAAAGACACTTATTCAAGGTGACAAAGAGGTACTGCTGTGACCAAGAGGAATGAATTAGCTTCTACAAAGTGACTTGCTTTGAGAGAGCTACAGAAACAGCATTATCAAAAACCACCACAAGATTTAGAAACATTGCATTGCATGTGTGACAAAATCTTCTTGCATCAACTCTTAATGACTGTCCTTCATCAGAGCTCTTTTTAGCTTAATCTCATGCTTGCTGAATTTTTTTTAATGTATGTTATCATTAAGATAAGGTTAGAAGTGAAGATTGCTGTAACATATATAAGGTGAAAAATAATGTTCCTGTGATAGCCACTATCTGCAGAATGAATCAATGTATTTTATTAGAGCGTCCCAAAATCAGAAGAAAGAGAAAACTGAATAGCGCTTTTCTCGCTAAAAGCAACAAGAAACCATTTATCCGTTCCCGGTTACAACATAGCTGGCATACTTACAAGAATCACAAGCTCCCAGACCAAGCCTAGCAGATTTCTGTGTACAGAATTCTGAAAAATATGTTAATTACTAAATTTTTTTCAAAAAGTCCAGATGAATTTGTGCCTAGGTATAACACACCAGATTTCAATAGATTTGATGTAACTGAGAATTATTTAATAAATTTGGAAATTACAGGTGTTAAACTCTGGGAACTGTAGCATCTGCTTTAAGTGTTACTCTTCTCACTCCCATCAGCATTTTACTTGATCTTAAGTTCTTTACAAGAACAAGTTTTCAATTATGAAAAAAAATCCCATGCAATTCCTTGTAAAATCTTTTCTATGAGACTGCAAAAGGAATGGAAAACCAAAATTAGCTTACTTTTCTTAAGTGTGAAAGTTGTCACAGAATTTTGAATCTAGATATAATTACTGGCCCAAATCCTAACCCTGCTTACAGCTTTGGTTTTAATGTTATAGGAGGTTTAGGGATACTTCTCACCATGAAGCTGATGTAGCAGCTCATGCTTCGGGAGCAGAGTGTTTTTGTGCTTTGAGGAATGAAAAAGATGAAAGGAAATGTTCAAATGTGTCTCTGTGTGGGGGCTAAAGAGTGCAATTCATGCTACATTATCGGTCATCTTCCATGCTGTGCATTATTATAAATGTGGTAGAGAAACTAATTTGCCTTAGACTAAATTCCTAATATTTTCATTTGCTGTCCATGGAGTATAGGTAGCCCAGAGGCAGACTGTTATGGTATAAACATGATGATACTGCTTTCTATGTTAAAGAAGCATAAATTTTAGTTTTCAGGGAAAGCATGTTTTCACCAGAAATTTGTCCCTCTGGGCCAAGTACTGGCACAATTAAGAACAGTAGTCCCATTACACTGAAGAATTAATTCTCTACAATTTCAGAGCTGTGAAGAAATGCAAGAGCTCTTGAACTGGATCAAAACAATGGTGTAAAATATTTATTTGCAATCATTCCACATCTGCAGGTTTCTGAATCAAAACTGGGTTCTCAATTTCAGTCTGTTATTTGAGCACTGTTGAGTGAACGCTCATTAGAAGCGAAAAGTGGGCAAAAACTATCATGAGCTCTTTCTATTGTTTTATGAGCTATGCAGGTCAGTCAGCTATGCAGCACATGTAGAGCTAAATTTTTAGTGGGTATAGCACTAAATTGTTCCACTGTACCAATAATAGTAAGCAATAAGAGATGTGGCAATTCTGCAGCTATCTTACCTCTATGGCTGCTCTTCAAAATGTCCAGCTTTGCCTCACTCATACGGCTTTGAATTTTCTTTTGAGAGACACAGCTGGGATATCAGCACAAACACTTACAGGTGACAAGAGGAGAATATTGCATTATGGTTAAGAAGGTGAAATCAGCATCTAAATCCAAAAAGGAAACCTCTGAGTGCAAATAGTTACCAAAGTGCTGATGTTTTGTGCCCTAAAATCTTATGCATGACCAGCCTTGCTTCATCGTAACAACACTGATCAGGCAAGATTTCATGCCATTGTTTGTGGCCGGTTTGTGGCAAGGAGGCTTTGGAAATATTCATGGTTTTGCCATCATGGGAACGATGAGAAAGGGAGAGAGAGCTAGAGCAATGCATCGGCCCCTCTAGACAGCGCAGAACCTGGCAAGAAGACGAAGCATCTAAAGGGGTTTATGCAGATGCTAACCTCCTAAAATTAAAATTGCTCCGTAATGCTTATGTTTGTGAGATATTTGCCTTTCTGACCTGGAATTTGCAAAAGCCCCTGTTTGCCCTGTGTGCATGTCCAGAACTGCTCTGGTCTGAGAAATTAGGCCTGTCAATAATCCAAAACCTGGCCAGAGCAGGACTGCAGTCACTTGGAAGCCCCATCTAATAAACGTTCTCCAAATATGATGGATGCACCAGCAACAGCCACAATCTGTGACGGATGCAGTGCTGCTGGTAAAGTCCCACCTATGTGGTGTGACTGGCAGGACTGCGTGATACCAGAGGGCTGCATTATAATATCTCCTTTGTCAGAAGGAATTCAGCAACCACGCAGCATGGAGCAGTAACGTTATTACCCTTTTAGGGAAAAGGGAAGAAAACGGTGCTCATGGACCTTCACTCTAAAGAACAGGCTCCAAGCTGGATTCAAAATGGGCAGAGGCACCATGCTTTAAGGCAGGGTAGGAAGGTAGATAACCTACAAGGGTTTATAATTCTCTATTGAATTGCTCCAGACTGCTTTCTCCTCACAGCTGGGGCCATTAGGATTATCCTCAGCAGGTGGCTAATTTCTTTCCATGCAGTCTATAGGAAGCCAAGTAGATCTTTGCATTCTCTGGGTTAGGAGCAACTAGTGCGCTCTTGGTTTCACAGCTGTGAGCGATGCTTCAGAAGTATAGTTCTGCCTAAGGTAAGAGGTTTGTTTTTTTTTTTTTTAAAGAGGGAATCTGAAGAGGTTGGAGAAATAAATGCAAAGCAACCATTTGAATTACCTGTGATGCTGCACGTCTTTCAGACTTGTAGAGAACACCAGTGCTGAGGTTATCAGGCTGCTGCTTCCACCCACTGAGAGCATCTTTAAATTCTAGTGACAGAAAGTGGAATAGATACTGCAATTTCTCTAAGGCTAGCATTTCTGGAAAAAAAAAAAAAAGCAATAAGAGAATTAGTAAGATAGCTAATGTCTCATGCTTTGCGTGCTGTGCAACTGGACAGGTGTTTTGTGAAGAAGCCCTGGGGAATGTCTGCACTGATATAAACAGGAAGGAGTTTTCATTTCATGAATCACTAGATTGTCAGTGATGCATTACACCCTGTCACAGATGTTATGGAGCAAACATGAGGTATTGCCCTGAATTTTATACCCCCATGACTGGAGGATTTGAACCTGGGGATTTGTAAGTTGGATGACTTAGCTGTAATCATCCATGGCAATTTTGTTTACTACTATTATTACTGTGAGTATTTTGGAGACACTTTTTCTTATTCAACTTTGTAACTTGATGTAGTGATTAACCCTTTAACACCTTCCTAATGATAACTAATCTCTTCTGTCAAAGGTAAAATATGATAGTTCTGAATATCAAGCAATTGCATCATTCATGGAACAAATACAGCGACACATTACAGAAAGATTTGTTAGTCTGTATAATGACAGACAAAGTAGCCTTTAGATATACAATATATGTAGTAGTTGGTATAGTAGAGAGTTGGGCATTACTTTATTAGTGATGGTATGAGTCAGATAACACTTTGGTGCCTCTCATCATGCTCAAGGAAAAATGCTCTGATTGCTCAGTAGAAACTGGTGGCAAAAACTGAGATAACCGAAGTAATGACATAACCTTATATTTCTTAGCTCAGAGGAGCAAAAGACGAGATGAATGCTTATGTAAGGCAAAGAAAGTAGCATTTGTCAACAGCGCTGATGTTGGGCTGTTGGTGTTTGCTTTTTTCCCTCCGTTTGGGTTCATTTCCCATTCACCAGTACTGTTTGATATTTTCACCCATGACATAGACAGCGGGAACTTCACCCTCAGCAAGTTTGCAGTGGTGTGGTCAACACACTTGAGGGATGGAATGCCATCCAGAGGGACCTGGACAAGCTTGAGAAGTGAGCCTGTGTGAACCTCATGAGGTTAAACAAGGCCAAGTGCAGAGTCCTGCACCTGCATTGGGGCAACCCCTGGTATCAGTACAGGCTGGGGGACGAAGGGATTGAGAGCAGCCTTTCTGAGAAAAACTTGGGGGTACTGGTGGATGAAAAGCTGGACGTGAGCCAGCAATGTGCGCTTGCAGCCGACAAGCCCAACCCTATCCTGGGCTGCATCAAAAGAAACATGGCCAGCATGCAGGTGATTCTGCCCCTCTACTCTGTGCTGGTGAGACCCCACCTGGAGTACTCCATTCAGCTCTGGGGCCCTCAGCACAGGAAAGACATGGACCTGTTGGAGTGGATTCAGAGTAGGGCCATGAAGTTGATCAGAGGGCGGGAGTACCTCTCCTATGATGACAGGCTGAGAGAGTTGGGATTGTTCAGCCTGGAGAAGAGAAAGCTCTGGAGAGACCCTATAGGAGCCTTTCAGTACCTAAAGAGGGCCTTCAGGAAAGATGGAGACGGACTCTTTGTCAGGGAGTGTAGTGATAGGACGAGGGGTAATGGTTTTAAACTGAAAAAGGGTCGATTTAGACAAGATATATGGAAGAAATTTTTTACAATGAGAGTGGTGAGACACTGGCACAGGTTGCCCAGATAGGTGGTAGATGCCTCATCCCTGGAAACATTCAAGGTCAGGTTGGATCGGGCTCTGAGAAACCTGATCTAGTTGAAGATGTCCCTGCTGTTGTGGTTTGGGCGAGATCGGCCACTCAGGCGGAACAATAGATTTCTGTTTTGGTCCTGTTTTACCTCAAACCAGGTCACCTGCTCACTGCGGGGACGTTGTCTAGATGACCTTTAAGCATCTCTTCCAAACCAAAATGTTATACAATTCTATGATATATCAATGGCAGAATTACTTGTGCAACTTTTGAGGCAAGTATACTGGACTTCTTTTTCTTCTTTTTTTTTTTTTTTCCAATTTTTGTACATGTGACCATTTTAAAGTTCATTTTGGTTTGTTATTCTTTAATTGCCTTACTACAGTCTCTCACTGAATTCTCTCACTGAAGCCACTCTGTCAGCCTGGTGCGTACAACTTGGTATACTTGCCTGAACTTTAAGGATAATCCTTTTGCAATCATTTTGCATAGGGTGTTTGTACTACCAGCTAAACGTAATATTGTCACTTCCTTAAAATGAGATATAATTCCTGAATACATTGTATGTAGTGAATATTCAACTAAACTTGGACTTTATTCACTTTGGTGTAGTAGAATTCTGCTTTTGACTGTTTCCAGATGTCACCACTTTGTGGGTGTCATTCAGTGCACGCAGCATGGGCAGAAAATATTGCTATCACCTTTGCAGAAAATATTTTTGACCTTGTGGATTTCCAAAATTTCATTCCATTAATTTGAAAGTTAAGATTTAGCACAATGAACATCAGGCAATCTGTAGTACTCAATCGACTAGCTCAGCAAAACACCAAATTAATTCAAATTTGAAAAGGATTCTCCATCTGTAGCAAAAGCATGTTCTCAATTACATATTGAATTAAATAAGAGATAGGAATATTTTTGAAAGCTTGAAATTTATGGTTTCATTAGACTGAAAAATTAAACCTAAAAATGTGTAAAAATCCACATTAATCATTTAGTTTTAGAACATAAATGCAAATGGCTTGGAACTGAGCTTCATTTTGGAGTGTAAGTAGTAATTACCTAGTGACACCTCATGAGCTTCATTAGAACCCTGCTTTTAATAAAAGTGGGGAACACTAGGGATCTGCACAAATAAGAGGATTATGGTATTTAATCAGCACAAAGTGGTAACGATAAAGCTTCGTTAGATAGCATCTCCAAATATGAAATAGAGGAAAATGATCTTGAATATAAGTGGGTTAAATGTTCATTGAAAAATATTTTATTCAGTGAATTGTCTTTTTTTCTGTTCGTGAATGGGTTGATTTGTATGAATCAGTTTGGTGCTTGAAACAATCGTATTAAACAATTAGTAGATGGAAATCTTTTTTCTGCCAAACTGTTGTTCTTATACAATGCCAGTCTACAATTGTTTTTAGTATTTTAGTATTTGATATCCACCATTTGTTATATTTAATGATTGCTTTTATCACAAAATTGTTTCTGGTCTATCCACAAGATATAAGTTCATATACAACCATGTATACATGAGAATTTATAGCATAAGGATACTGAAATATTTTTCTTTCTTCAGCCTTATGAACAGTAGTCAAATTACGTACAGAATGTCATATAAAGAAGAAGAGTACCAAATTGTATTTATGGAAGTGGATTGGCTTTTTTATTCAGAAGAAAGGTGACGACTACTTTGCATTATTTTTTCAGGGCTAATCTCTCACAAGATAACGGATTACCAGCCTAAGTTTTAGTTCAGGGAAAATTTAATTTACAACATCAGGATTTTAATTTCCCTTTTTCATATGTTTAAAAAAAGATTTAAAACTTCAGATGAAACATGGATTCTATGATATCATATTGATTTTTTTCTTATTGTTTAGCATTTACTTGGATTATACTATACATGTGAGAGCATTATGGGACAAAAATACAATGGTACAAGTATCCCCAGAACATTATAACTTACCTTACATAATTAATCTAATATTGAGACCCCTAATCAAAGAAAATATACTGGGAAACACTTCTCAAACATAAGGAATTAGATGCTCTACTGCTACACTTATGTCTGGGAATTTTACTTTCATAGAAGTATGTGCTTATAACTTATTTTAGACATGAGATTGTTGCTGCCTTAGTACTTAGAGTACCTTCCAGGAAATATACTTGTAGACAATAATTGTGTTTTTCTTTCTTTTTTTTTTTTTTTTCTTTTTAAATGCCACTCTCTTCCCACACCTCTTTATTTAACACAGTAAGAAAACAAAACTGGAGTGGTCTATTTTTTTCAAGAGGTTTGTTTATTTTCAAGCCTTTTCTCACTTGTGCAGCTTATTCTAGATTTTACTTTAATGTATGAACAAAGACTATTAATGTTCATCTTGCCTTCTGAGAACAAATACAGGTGTATCATGGAGGAAGTAATAATATCGAAGTCTCATATTGACAGGCATTTTACATTGGTTTGAATTAGTATTTAGAAGGTACAAGGGAATCATCTTCCTTAAGTATATGACAGAGGATTTTAGGGTAGATACCTACTATGTGTGCATATGAAGACAACGGAATTATAAATTTTTAAAATGATAATGAAGAGAGAAAGACCTGCTTCTCATGCTGGAGGGCAGATGTTGGATAAGAAGGGTACAACATCTCTTCTGCTATGCAATCTTGCATGCTTAATTCAAGTAAGTGAAATGATTAAACAGTCTTCTACACTTTGTTTTCTGTCTCACTCTAGTGAACTCAGGTTCTGTATTTTGCTAATGTTTTATTTGCAGTCACTCTTAAATGTGTTACAAATACTCTGACTCTATGTGTGTGATGGAAATTTTTCTGATTATGGTTTTGTGAGTTTGGTCAGTATCAGACACATTATTCTCAGCAACGTGATCCTACTGTGAAGTTTTATTTAACAAAGTTTTGTTAAGGCAGAACAAATGAACATCTGCTATTCCTAAAAAGCACGAAGGCCTCAACCTTTTTTTGTTCTTTGTTTTATGCTCTCCTCATGTTCTTATATGCTGTCTTTTTATTTATAATCTAAAATTTTACTGAGTGTCTCATTCCGTTGCTTTGAATATTGGCTGTATCTCCTCTTGTGATATCCTCCCCACTGCAGCTTTATCATCTGTGAGTTTATAACTAGGCCAAATACCACCTTTCTGGACTCCTCGTCCATCTGTTCATACACAGATCCAACTGTTCAGTTCTTTTTATCTAGTCGTGCAGAACTTACGTTTGTACAAATTAGAAGGATCACTAAGAACGGTGCTTAAACAGTTCGGGTAACTATGCCTAACTTCACAAATGGCCTACACAAGGTGCACTTCAGCAGATGCATGTGGTTTTTGCATTTCTCCAGTTGCATTTTGAATAGCCCCAAATGCCCATTTGCATATCATTCATTCTACTGATCTTTCCATGAGATTGATATTTAAGGGCTGGATTAGGAGAAAGTTATTTTGATACGACCTCTTTCAAGCACAGAAGATTTACAATTTAAGATGTCCATGCAATAATGAAAGTCATGAATGAATCATGGAGAATACTTTTTCTCTTTGGG